>NC_081552.1:241038542-241171042 GCF_963082655.1 Stomoxys calcitrans | reverse complement strand
CGGGATTTGAACCCGGGACCTCCCGCACCCTAAGCGGAAATCATACCCCTAGACCAACGAGCCAGTTAACAGTCTGACATATTATTTCAGGCATTCAATCGAAACACAAAACAAATAAATTTCTGTAAATAGTTTGGAGCTTTTTGAAGCCGAAGTTATTAGTTTTTGTTTGTTTTTTTCCAGAAAAAGTAAATCTACAAGTAAAAGCAAAAATTGCATGTGCTACCATATTTTTTCAACGCCAGACCTTTCACTAAGAATTCTTGGCTTTTGGGGTAACGCATACTCAAGTAGCATAAAGCCTCATGTGATTCATTTGGTATCGGGTTTTTCAAAATTTTAAATCGAACTTGGGCTCGTCCGGGATTTGAACCCGGGACCTCCCGCACCCTAAGCGGAAATCATACCCCTAGACCAACGAGCCAGTTAATGGTCTGACACACAATTTAAGTATTCAATCGAAACTGAAAAAGAAATAAATTTCTGCAAATAGTTTGACGTTTTTTGATGCCGTATTTTTTTTTTCCCCTTTTTTTCCGGAAAAAGAAAATCTACAAAATTTTTTCTGAAGTCAACGCCAGACCTCTCACTAAGAATTCTTGGCTTTTGGGCTAACGCATACTCAAGTAGCATAAAGTCTCATGCGATTCATTTGGTACCGGGTTTTTCAAAATTTTAAATCGAACTTGGGCTCGTCCGGGATTTGAACCCGGGACCTCCCGCACCCTAAGCGGAAATCATACCCCTAGACCAACGAGCCAGTCATTCCAGCGTTATGTTACTCTGCAAGTTAGCATCATTTTTGCAATTTTTTTTTTTCACCAATATCTTAAAATAACGTCGGATCCGATTGAGACTAGGGTCACTTTCAGTGATCGACGGACTCGGGTTACAACAGAACGATCCAGGTGCAGGAAATATGAAGACATGAACTGGGACTTGTATGTGGAAATTTTTGGGGAGACTGCATCAGCATTGTCTTTTGATGACTTTAGGCCACTGACCGTTGATGACCAAATTGCTAAGCTAGACGAGTGGATGAGCAAGGTGAAGGTGATGCGCGTTGGTAGACGGATTGGAATCACCCTTGGGCCTCGCAGGCATCTGCGTTAAACAAGACCTTCGTGTCAGTGCGGCACACACACACACACAACAGATGTTCTATAGTCTCTACTTCCTCGACGTTCTCAACAGCTTCGGCAAACGTCGTAACTGGCAAGCATCAGACAGTGACCTGTCATGGCGGACACAATGACTGAGACAGCAGAACGATAGACCTCTTCAAGTCTTGATTAGACCACAATAATTTTGGAGTGTTCTCAATCCACTCCATGTGTCCATCTGTCAATCTGTGCATCAGATGGTGTCATCGTCAATGACGTCTATGATGAACGAACAAGCCATCCTTTCGATTCGGCTGAGTACGGAACAACTCCATATAGCATTATAGGTCTCAGCGCATGAAGCGCGGTATAAATCCGCAACTTTTACCAATAGCCCTTGGCAATATCGGTCCATGTTTTAATATAGCTACCATATAAACCGATCTGGGGTCTTGACTTCTTGAGCCTCTACAGGGCGCAACTCTTATCCAAATTGGCTGAAATTTAGCACGAGGTGTTTTGTTATTATATCCAACAACTGTGCCAAGTATGGTTTAAATCGGTCCATAACCTGATATAGCTGTCATATAAAGCGATCTGGGGTCTTGACTTCTTGAGCCTCTACAGGGAGCAATTCTTATCCGATTTGGCTGAAATTTGGTATGAGGTGTTTTGTTATGATATCCAACAACTGTGCCAAGTATGGTTCAAATCAGTCCATAACCTGATGTAGCTGCCTTACAAACCGATCTGGGGTCTTGACTTCTTGAGCCTCCAGAGGGAGCAATTATTATCCGATTTGGCTGAAATTTTGCATGAAGTGTTTTGTTGTTCAAATCGGTCCATAACCTGATATAGCTGTCATATAAACCGATCTGGGGTCTTGACTTCTTGAGCCTCTAGAGGGCGCAATTATTGTCCGATGTTTCTGAAATTTTGCATGACGTGTTTTGTTGTGACTTCCAATAACTATGCCAAGAATAGTTCAAATCGGTCCATAACCTGATATAGCTGCCATATAAACCGATCTGGGGTCTTGACTTCTTGAGCCTTTAGAGGGCGCAATTATTATCCGATTTGGCTGAAATTTTGCACGACGTGTTTTGTTATGATTTTCAACAACTGTGCTAAGAATAGTTCAAATCGGTCCATAATCTGATATAGCTGCCATATAAACCGATCTGGGGTCTTGACTTCTTGAGCCACGACTTGTCATGACTTTCTTTAATTGTGCCAAACATGATTAAAATCGGTTCATCACTTGATATAGCTGCCATATAAATCGATCTGGGGTCTTGATTCAATTTTCAGGGAAATCGTATAATAAATCTACCAGCTATGGGCTTTAGGCCCCAAATGGGTTAGATCGGTCTATAAGGCAGCTTTATGTAAAATATCAAGGCTCTTGGACCTCTATTCTACGTTGGGCTAATGGGACAAATGTTCTGTCATAGCCATATTAAAGTAAAGTTTGTGTAAATATAGCCCGATATGAACCATATTTGGCTTGGATATCCGAGGCCATAGTGTAACCATACCACTGAGCCAAATTTCAGCAAATTCGCACAATAAATGCAACTATTATGGGCTTAAGACCCTTAATCAGGAGATTGGTCTATGTGGCAGCTTTATCCAAATATAGTCCGGATGAAAAATATAGCAAGATATGGAGCATATTCGGCGTGGATATTCGAGGCCATAGTGTAACCAAATTTCAGCAAATTCGGACCATAAATGCAACTGTTATGGGCTTAAGACCCTTAATCAGGAGATTGGTCTATGTGGCAGCTTTATACAAATATAGTATGGCTGAAAAATATAGCCCAATATGGACCATATTCGGCTCGGATATTCGAGGCCATAGTGTAACCATACCACTGAGCCAAATTTCAGGAAATTCGTTCAATAAATGCAACTGTTATGGGCTTTAGACCCTTAATCAGCTGATCGGTCTATGTGGCAGCTGTATCCAAATATAGCCCGGCCAAAAAATATAGCCCGATATGGACCATATTTGGCTCGGATATCCGAGGCCATTGTGTAACCAAATTTCAGCAAATTCGTACAAAAAATGAAACTGTTATGGGCTTAAAACCCTTAATCAGCAGATCGATCTATATGACAGCTTTATCCAAATGTAGTTCGACTGAAAAATGTAGCCCGATATGGACCATATTCGGCTCGGATATCCGAGGCCATAGTGTAACCATACGACTGAGCCAAATTTCAGCAAATTCGTACAATAAATGCAACTGTTATGGGCTTTAGACCCTTAATCAGCAGAATGGTCTATGTGGCAGCTTTATCCAAATATAGTATGGCTGAAAAATATAGCCCGATATGGACCATATTCGACTCGGATGTCCGAGGCCATAGTGTAACCAAATTTCAGCAAATTCGTACAAAAAAAGCAACTGTTATGGGCTTAAAACCCTTAATCAGCAGATCGATCTATGTGGCAGCTGTATCCAAATGTAGTTCGACTGAAAAATATAGCCCGATATGGACCATATACGGCTTGGATATCCGAGGCCATAGTGTAACCAAATTTCAGCAAATTCGTAAAATAAATGCAACTGCTATGGGCTTAAGACCCTTAATCAGCAGATCGGTCTATGTGGCAGCTTTATCGAAATATAGTCCGGCTGAAAAATATAGCCCAATATGGACCATATTTGGCTCGGATATTCGAGGCCATAGTGTAACCATACCACTGAGCCAAATTTCAGCAAATTCGTGCAATATATGCAACTGTTATGGGCTTAAGACCCTTAATCAGGAGATCGGTCTATGTGGCAGCTGTATCCAAATATAGTCCAGCTGAAAAATATAGCCCGATATGGCCCATATTCAGCTCAGATATCCGAGGCCATAGTGTAACCATACCACTGAGCCAAATTTCAGCAAATTCGGACAATAAATGCAACTGTTCTGGACTCAAGACCCTTAATCAGCAGATCGGTCTATCTGGCAGCTTTATCCAAATATAGCCCGGCTGAAGTATATGAACCATATTCGGCTCGGATATTCGAGGCCATAGTGTAACCAAATTTCAGCAAATTCGTACAATAAATGCAACTGCTATGGGCTTAAGACCCTTAATCAGCAGATTGGTCTATGTGGCAGCTTTATCCAAATATAGTCCGGCTGAAAAATATAGCCCGATGTGGACCATATTCGGCTTGGATATTCGAGGCCATAGTGTAACCATACCACTGAGCCATATTTCAGCAAATTCGGACAATAAATGCAACTGTTATGGGCTTAATCAGCAGATCGGTCTACGTGGCAGCTATACCCACATATAGTCCAGTTCAAAAACTTAACCTGCGGATGACAAATCTGTGCAAAATTTCAGCTTCATATCTCAAGCTTTGAAGGCTGTAGCGTGATTACAACTGACAGACGGCCAGACGGACGGACAGACAACCAGACAGACACACGGACTTTGTTAAATCATCTTAGAATTTTACAATGATCAAGTATAAATGTACTTTGTAGGGCCGGAAATGTATATTTCGATGTGTTGCATACGCAATGACTAACCGAATATACCCCCTCCCTTTGGTGGTGGGTATACAAATAAATTCCATAAAACCAATCTGAGTGAGTGAGTCTGTTCTTGAAACTTGTTTCGAATTTGACTTTTGTCCAAAATCTCATTTCTTTGGTTTCCTTAGAAATTGTCCTCAAAAATTCGAGTTTCTCCCAATAAATGGAGGTACTTCTATTCCAATCACGCTAAAAGCAAATCGCTTTTCTAAAATCCATAACCATAAAAATTCAGTCTCAAGGGGGTTAATAACAACTCTTTCGTCGTTGTGTTTAAGGCTACCAATGGGTATGAGCGCATACAGAATTGATGTGAGTCAAGTTACACATGGGCCCCGAACATTTTCTCACAAGTTACCCCTTTGCTGGTCACCCCCACCCCCACGCCCACTTCCACTCCCACACCCACTCCAATAAAGTGGCCAAATGCCATAAAATAATGAAAAAAAAAAAAAAGAAAATATCTAAACTTAAATGACACAAACACAACACATTTACATACCATCACAATACAATTCGTTTTATGGAGTTCACGTGATAAAATTTTCCTTATGCTCACTCGTTCGTTAGCTTTTCCAAGCCCTTAGGCTATGAGGTTCGCTGTCTTGACGACTTGACTGCTGCGTATAGCAGAGAGAGTCACTTGAAGAAAACCTGCAGACTTACCTCACGCAAAAGGGGTTCAGGGTGGAGGGGTGGGGGGTAAAAAATTCAAAATATATATCACATATTTTCCATAAATCGTTTTCGTAGGTATTTAGAGATACTAAAATGATGTTTGGGGGCGTATGGCCTGTTATACGCCAAGTATGCCGCGTCTTTTCTTCAACTTCCCCATGTTTAAAAAGACATATGGTGTCGATGCCTGTGCCTTAGCTTACCAGCTCCACCATCAGCAGCAAGTTCTACCCATCCATTGGCAAAGACACTGCGGTGTTGGAAAAAAGTAATGCTCATCTATAACAAAATCACGTTTGATATGTGTCATAAAAATTGTAAATATCCCACGAACCAAAAAAAAAAACTGAAAAAACCGAATAACGTAGGCAAAGAGCTACGCATATGAACCACCGGGCCAGTACATACAATATCTATAAATATTCAAGTGCTTATATTGAACAAAGTCGGAGTTCACATGCGAGGGTGGTTTGGGAAATGGGAAAATTTTATCCTACACACATAGAGCTTCAATAAAACTTTTGGTTAGTTTCTAAGAGAGTATCAAATTTAACGGAAATTGTCTAAGGTCCTCAAGTTATAAACGAGTGGTAACTGTATGGGATTATAAATGTGCCTTTTATGGGACCATAGCCTTAAATCCAGAGATCGGTCTATATAGCAGCTATATCCAAATCCGGACGATTTAGGCCAAATTTCAGAAAAATGTCGAGAAGCCTAACACAACTCACTGTCTCTAATTTCAGCAAAATCGGATAATAAATGTGGCTTCTATGGGCCTAAGACCCTAAATCGGCGGATGAGTCTATATGGCAGCTATATCCAAGTCTGGACCGATCTGTGCCAAATTGAAGAGGAATGTCGAAGGGCATTACCCAGCTTGCTGTCTCAAATTTCAGCAAAATCGGTTAATAAATGTGGCTTCTATGGGCCTAAGACCCTAAATCGGAGGATCGGTCTATATGGCAGCTATATCCAAATCTGAACCGATCAAAGCCAAATTGAAAAACAATGTCGAACGGCCTAACCCAACTAACTGTACCAAATTTTAGCAAAATCGGATAATAAATGTGGCTTTTATGGACCTAAAACTCTAAATCGGCGAATCGGTCTATATGGCAGCTATATCCAAATCTTGATCGATCTAAACCAAATTCAAAAAAGATGTGGAAGGGCCTAAGACATAGCTGCCATAGCTCACTGTCCCAAATTTCAGCAAAATCGGATAATAAATGTGGCTTTTATGCCCCCAAACCTCAAATCAAAATATCGGTCCATATGACAGCTATATCCACATCTGGACCGATTTGGGCCAAGTTTCAGAATAATGTCGAGGAGGCTAACACAGCTCACTGTCTCAAATTTCAGCAAAATCGGTTAATAAATGTGGCTTCTATGGGCCTAAGACCCTAAATCGGCGGATCGGTCTATATGGCAGCTATATCCAAATCTGAACCGATCAAAGCCAAATTGAAGAAAGATGTCGAAGGGCCTAACAGAACTCACTGTCCTACATTTCAGCAAAATCGCATAATAAATGTGGCTTTTATGGGCCTAAATCGGCGGATCGCTCTATATGGCAGCTATATCCAAATCTAGACCGATCCAGGAGAAATTCTCGAAGGATGTAGAGGAGTCCAACACAACTCACTGTCTCAAATTTCAGCAAAATCGCATAATAAATGTGGTTTCTATGGGCCTAAGACACTTAATCGGCGGATCAGTCTACATGGCAGCTATATCCAAACCTGAACCGATCTGAGCCAAATTCAAAAAAGATATCGAAGGGCCTAACAGAACTCACTGTCCTACATTTCAGCAAAATCGGATAATAAATGTGACTTTTATTGGCCTAAGACCTTAAATCGGGGGATCGGTCTATATGGCAGCTATATCCAAATCTGGACCGATCTAACAAAAATTCTCGAAGGATGTCGAAGGTCCTAATACAACTCACTATCCCAAATCTCGTCGAAATCGGGCAATAAATGCGCCTTTTATGGCCCCAAAACCTAAAACCGAGAGATCGGTCTATATGGCAACTATAGCTAAATCTGGACCGATCTGGGCCAAATTGAAGAAGGATGTCGAACGGTTTAACACAACTCACTGTCCTACATTTCAGCAAAATCGTATAATAAATGTGGCTTTTATTGGCCTAAGACCTTAAATCGGGGGATCGGTCTATATGGCAGCTATATCCAAATCTGAACCGATCTAGGTCAAATTGAAGAACGATGTCGAACGGCCTAACCCAACTCACTGTCCCAAATTTCAGCAAAATTGGACAATAAATGTGGCTTATATGGCCCTAAGACCCTAAATCGGAGGATCGGTCTATATGGCAGCTATATCCAAATCTGAACCGATCCAGGCCAAATTGATAAAGGACGTCGAGGGGTCCAACACAACTCACTGCCCCAAATTTCATCAAGATCGGATAATAAATGTGGGCCTAAGAACCTATATCGGCGGATCGGTCTATATGGGGGCTATATCCAAATCTGAACCGATCTGAGCCAAATTGACGAAGGATGTCGAAGAGCCTAACACAACTCACTGTCCCAAATTTCAGCAAAATTGGACAATAAATGTGGCTTTTATGGCCCTAAGACCCTAAATCGAGAGATCTGTCTATATGGCAGCTATATCCAAATCTAAACCGATCCAGGAGAAATTCTCGAAGGATGTCAAGGGGTCTAACACCACCGACTGTCTCAAATATCAGCAAAATTAGATAATAAAAGTGGCTTTTATAGGCCTAAGTCCCTTAATCGGCGGATCGATCTATATGGCAGCTATATCCAAATCGGCACTGATGTTGGCCAAAGTGAAGAAGAACGTCGAAGGGTCCAGCTCAACTCACTGTCCCAAATTTCAGTAAAATCGGATAATAAATGTGGCTTTTGTGGGCCTAAGACCCTAAATCTGAGGATCGGCCTATATGACAGCTATATTCATATCTGAACCGATCTGGTCCAAATTGAAGAAGGACGTCAAAGGCCCTAACACAACTCACTGTCTCAAATTCCGGCGACATTGGACAATAAATGCGCCTTTTATGGCCCCAAAACCTCAAATCAAAAGATCGGTCTATATGGCAGCTATATCCAAATCTGGACTGATCTGGGCCAAAGTAAAGAAGGATGTCGAAGGGTCTAGCACAACTCACTGTACCAAATTTCAGCGAAATCGGAAAATAAATGTGGCTTTTATTGGCCTAAGACCCTACATCGGCGGAGCGGTCTATACAGGGGCTATACGAAGATATAGTCCGATATAGCCCTTCTTCAAACTTAACCTACTTATGGACAAAAAAAAGAATCTGACAGACGGACGGACAGCCGGACGTACAGACAGACAGACGGACAGACAGACGGACAGACAGACGGACAGACAGACGGACAGACAGACGGACAGACAGACGGACGGTCGGACAGACGGACAGACAGACGGACAGACAGACAGACGGACGGACAGACGGACGGACAGACGGACGGACGGACAGACGGAAGGACAGACAGACGGACAGACAGACGGACAGACGGACATACGGACAGACGGAAGGACAGACGGACGGACGGACAGACGGAAGGACAGACAGACGGACAGACAGACAGACGGACGGACAGACCGACGGACATACAGACGGACGGACGGACAGACAGACAGACGGACGGACGGACAGACAGACGGACGGACGGATGGACAAACGGCCAGACAGACGCACGGCCAGATGGACAGAAAGACGGACAGACGGATGGACAGACGAACGGACAAATCCTAATGGTGTTTAATGCAGGCACCTGCCGCGTTGGCCCTGCAGGGCTTTTAACCCCGGGTGAATAGAATGGGTCCCCCAACGCCCTCACACATAGCCCAAACTATGCATGGCTACCAATTCGAGTTTACGTTGTGTGGACGTGTTCTCCCCCTTGGTTAGGAGCGGAGCACCGTCTAAAACTCCTTGCGATCTATGGGTCACGGCACCCGGTTGCAATGCAACTCCACATCGAGCTTGCGCTCTACCCGCGATGTGGGTCCAAACCACAGCCACCACGTGGACCACGACCGTCCGAAATCCCAGGGTCTCCCGACTCCCGTGGTACCAGATTAAGGATTTCGGACAGACCTCGTAGCCGAGGTTGGTTAGGAGCAGGGCACCATCTAAAACTTCTTACGATCTATGGGTCACGGCACCCGGTTGCAATGCAACTCCACATCGAGCTTGCGCTCTACCCGTGATTTGGACGGACAGACGGACGGACAGACGGATGGTTTTCAGGGGGGGTTTTGCGTCCCCCAAACACATGGTCCCAACATTGGTTATAAAATTCGTTATCTAATCTCAAATGCTATTCATGTGAGCGGCATGGTCGAAAATTTTTTACCCTTTGGGGGGTGTTTTGGGGAAGGGGTGATGCCCTAAATACATGTTCCTGCATTTAGAAGATATCAAATTCGTATTCTACTCCCAAATACCTTTATTTGAGCCCCATATTGCGATGATCACCAAAAAATAGCTGTTTGTGGGGTATTTTGGGAAAGGGGTAGACCCCCCAAAAATTGGTCCCCAAAGTGGGTATCAATTCCTAATCTGCCCTCCAATACCTTTCATTTAAGCCCCACATTGATTTGGTTGGTAAATATGCCCGATTTAGGAGTGTTGTGGGGAGTGGGGTGATCCCCCGAAACACTTAGTCCTGAAAATATATCAGCAACGTGCTCTATTCTCATATATTTGAATCCCATATTGCCATTGGCCTCGAAATTGTTTTCCAATCTCAAAAACCATTCAATTAAACCCCTTACTGAAAAAGCCAGCAAATATGTCCGATTTGGGGTATGGTCCTCAAAAAACTATGAATCTCGATCTCTACAGTCTTGAAGACCCAAATTGTCTTGGTGAGCAAATACATCCTACTTTGGGGGTTGTTATGATGGTGGGACGTCCCCTAGAAAGTTGGTCTGGAATGTTGATGTCCGATTCATGGTCTACTTCCAAATACCCTTCATTTGAGCTCCGTTTTTCCATAGGCGGCAAACATGACCGGTTTGGAGGGTGTTTTGGGGAATGGGGCGGCCACTCAGTGACTTGGCTTTGAAAATATATATCAGATTCATGTTCTACTCTAAAATACCTCCTATTTGAGCCCCATATTGCAATGGTCGGCAAATACTTTCTATTTGGGTGGTGTTATGGGGGTGGGGTGGCCCCTTAGACACTTTTCCCGAACATTGATATCAGATTCGTGCTTTACATTCCAAAGACCTTTTATTTGAGCCCCATATTGCTATGGTCGTAAATTTGCCTTCTTGGGGGGATGTTCTCGTGGCGACCCCTCAAACACTTGGTCCCACTCTCACCTTTTATTTAAGCCCCATATTGACATGGTCAGTAAATAAGTTCCGGTGGGGGGGAGGGGGTGTTTTGGCGAAGGGAAACTTTGTCCCAAATTTGGATATCAGATTCGTATTTCATTCGCAAATACCTTTCATTTGAGTCCCATATTGCCTTGGTCGGTAAATATATGCGATTTAGGGATGTTTTGGGGCTTGGGGTGGTCCCCCAAACACTTGGTCCGACAATTGGATATCAGATACGTTTTCTTATCCTAAATACCTTTCATTTGAGTCCCATATTGTCGTGATTGGTGTATATATATATTTGGTAGTTTTTGGGGTGGGGCGTCCCCCCTAGGAACCCCTTTCGAAATTTGGAAACGAAATTTTAGTTTATAGGTTACCGTAAGAGGGCACACAAACTTTCGCTTAAATCCACCCATCTCCGAAAATTAAGGTAAGGGGGAGGGTAAGACCCCCCCCCCCCCCCTGGTCCTATTTATAACACTACCAAAGCAGTGGTATATTCACAATTTTAAGCCGACTCCAACAACTTTTTCTTCTGTACTCCAAAAATTAAGGTAAGGGGGAAGGTCCGCTCGCCCCCCCTGCTCCAATTTATAACACCCTATACCACAGCAGTGGTATATTCAAAATTTTAAGCCGACTTCAACAACTTTTTCTTCTGTACTCCAAAAATTAAGGTAAGGGGGAAGGTCCGCTCCCCCCCCTGCTCCTATTTATAACACCCTATACCACAGCAGTGGTATATTCAAAATTTTAAGCCGACTTCAACAACTTTTTCTTCTGTACTCCAAAAATTAAGGTAAGGGGGAAGGTCCGCCCCCCCCCCCCCTGCTCCAATTTATAACACCCTATACCACAGCAGTGGTTTATTCAAAATTTTAACCCGACTTCTACAACTTTTTCTTCTGTACTCCAAAAATTAAGGTAAGGGGGAAGGTCCGCCCCCCCCCTCCCCCCCCCCCCCCTGCTCCAATTTATAACACCCTATACCACAGTATATTCAAAATTTTTACCCGACTTCTACAACTTTTTCTTCTGTACTCCGAAAATTAAGGTTAGGGGGAGGGTCCGCCCCCCCCCCTCCAATTTATAACACCCTATACCACAGCAGTGGCGTATTCAAAATTTTAACCCAACTTCTACAAAAACTTTTCCTTCTGTACTCGCATGAGCAGAGTTTTGACACATGTTGTCACTTGATGTTCACTGCAGTCGGTTATTTGTCTTATGGCAACCACTCTAATGGATGTGGGGGGTGATGGGGTACTCCCATCCCATAAACATAAAAGAAGCAAAACATAATGGTGTTGGGTAGGGGGGGGGGGGGTGATGGGGGGAGGCGGGGCATGTAATTTGGTACTTAGTTTACACTTGAAGTAAGCGGTATAGTCTAAGTCACTCTGTCTTCCTTGCTGGCAACATTGTGTGAGTGGATAGGGACAAAGTATTGAATTACTAGCGCGGCAAACAGCTCACTTTGTCATAGATATGAGCTGTGGCACTTTGTGTTCGCCGACACCATCACCTCGTTCACCTCCCACTCCTGCAGTTAAATGTGCTGCAAACAAATTTCTTATTGGTAGATAACTGTCAGTTTGTTAGACAATGTCTCCGCCACTTGCCTAGGTACTAGCCATGGCAGTAGGTGCTGGTGCTGGTGCTGGTGCTGGCTGCCGTACTTGTGTTTCCCTTGCCCCATTGGTGGTGGCAAAGTTATTGAAATTCCTTAATCAAACTGTGGGAGTCATAAAAACCACATGTTGTGGAGCATGTCAAAGAATATCTATCATCCCAGTTCCAGGCCAAGACACCCAGACGAGGCAGCGGCAAAAAAAGAAATACCACCAAATAAAGAACAAACAAACGAAGCAGTCAATATCGCCTAGCATAGCTGTCACAAAGAAAAGGAAAAAATTTAACATAATTTAAATTCCTGCTATTTTTATGGTTTTAATTTGAATATTTTTTTTGTGTGTGTTTTTTTTTCTATGATGGGGAAAATAAACCACCGTCAGTTGCTCAGGATGTCATTCAATAGAAAGGGGTTGAGCATTTGTGCTCTTGAAAGAGTTAATTTTAACAATTAACCACTAAATGTGGGCTAAAGCTAACTAATGAAGCAAATCAACGAAAAGGCAACTAATCAACCAAAATTGATATAAATTGAAGTCCGCTTGTGGGTTTCAAGATTCCTTTTTGCTACTGCGATTAGTCATGGGAAATTTATAAACAAATTTAATGTTCCCGAAACTCGTTGAAAAAATTTATGAACTTTTGACAATCACCGCCTCAGGTATACATCTTATGTAACAAGTAAAAAGGCTTTAAGATCGGTCGGGTCGAAAACCCACGTTTCATCAAAATCCAGTGAAAATGCATACCTCAAAGTCCCATAGCAGTTATAGCGAAATATGTTCCGAATTGGACCAAAATTGGCGCCTTTAATGGGGCCAAGACTTTAAATCGAGATATCGGTCTACATGGCAGCTATATTCAAATCTGGAGCGATTTGGGCCACAATGCAGAAAAATGTTGAAGAGCCTAACACAACTCAGTGTCTCAAATTTCGGCGAAATCGGACAATAAATGCGCCTTTTAAGGACCCAAAACCTTAAATCGAGAGATCGGTCTATATGGCAGCTATATTCAAATCTGGAGCGATCTGGGCCAAATTGAAGAAGGACGTCGAAGAGCCTAACACAACTCAGTGTCCCAAATTTTAGCATAATCGGCTAGTAAATGTGGCTTTTATGGGCCCAAAACCTTAAATCGAGAGATCGGACTATATGGCAGCTATATCCAAATCTGGACCGATCTGAGCCAAATTGTCTAAAGATGTCGAGGGGCATAACACAACTCATTGTCCCAAATTTCGGCAAAATCGGATAATAAATGTGGCTTTTATGGGCCTAAAAGCCTAAATCGGAGGATCGGTCTATATGGCAGTTATATCCAAATCTAAACCGATCATGACCAAATTCAAGAAAAATGTTAGAGGGCCTAACGCAACTCACTGTCCCAAATTTCAGCAAAATCGGCTAGTAAATGTGGCTTTTATGGACCTAAGACCCTAAATCGGAGGATCGGTCTATATGGCAGCTATATACAAATCTAAACCGATCTGAGCCCAATCGACCAAATTCAAGAAAAATGTCGAAGGGCCTAACACAACTCACTGTCTTAAATTTTAGCAAAATCGGATAATAAATGTGGCTTTTATCGGCTTAAAACCCCAAATCGGTGGATCGGTCTATATGGCAGTTATATCCAAATCTGAACCGATCTGAGCCAAATCGATGAAAAATGTCGAGGGGTCTAACACAACTCACTGTCCCAAATTTCGACAAAATCGGATAATAAATGTGGCTTTTATGGACCAAAAACCTTAAATCGAGAGATCGGTCTATATGGCAGCTATATCCAAATCTGGACCGATCTGAGCCAAATTGATTAAAGATGTCGAGGGGCGTAACACAACTCACAGTCCCAAACTTCAGCAAAATCGGATAATCAATGTGGCTTTTATGGGCCTAAGACCCTAAATCGGAGGATCGGTCTATATGGCAGCAATATCCAAATCTGGACCGATCTGAGCCAAATTGACGAAAAATGTCGAAGAGCCTAAAACAACTCACTGTCCCAAATTACAGCAATATCGAACAATAAATGCGCCTTTTATGGGCCCAAATCCTTAAATCGAGAGATCGGTATATATGGCAGCTATATCCAAATCTCAATCGATCAGGGCCAAATTGACGAAAAATGTCGAAGGGCCTAACAAAACTCTTTGTCCCGAATTTTTGCAAAATCGGATAATAAATGTGGCTTTTATGCGCCTAAGATCCTAAATTGGAGGATCGGTATATATGGCAGCTATATCCAGATCTAGACCGATCTGGGCCGAATTGACAAAGGATATTGAAGGGCCTAAGACAACTCTCTGTCCCGAATTTTTGCAAAATCGGATAATAAATGTGGCTTTCATGGGCCTAAGACCCTAAATCGGAGGACCGGTATATATGACAGGTATATCCAAATCTGAACCGATCATGACCAAATTCAAGAAAAATGTCGAAGGGCCTAACACAACGCACTGTCCCAAATTTCAGCAAAATAGCATACGAAATGTGGCTTTTATGGGCCTAAGACCCTAAACTGGAGGATCGGTATATATGGCAGTTATATCCAAATCTGAACCGATCAGGGCCAAATTGACGAAAAATGTCGAAGGTCCTAACGCAACTCTCTGTTCCGAATTTTTGCAAAATCGGATAATAAATGTGGCTTTTATGGGCCTAAGACCCTAAATCAGAGGATCGGTATATATGGCGGCTATATCCAAATCTTGACCGATCTGAGCCCAATCGACGAAAAATGTCGAAGGGCCTAACACAACTCTCTGTCCCAAATTTCAGCAAAATTGGATAATAAACGTGGCTTTTATGGGCCTAAGATCCTAAATCGGAGGATGGGTATATATGGCGGCTATATCCAACTCTGAACCGATCTGGGCCAAATCGACAAACAATGTCAAAGGGCTTAACACAACTCACTGTCCCAAATTTCGGCGACATCGGACAATAAATGAGCCTTTTATGAGATTAAGACCCTAAATCGGCCGATCGGGCTATACGGGGGCTATATCAAGATATAGTCCGATATAGCCCATCATCGAACTTAACCTGCTTATGGACAAAAGAAGTATGTGTGCAAAATTTCAGCTCAATATCTCTATTTTTAAACACTGTATCGTGATTTCAACAGACAGACGGACCGACATGGCTAGATCGTCTACGATTTTTACGCCGATCGAGAATATTCGTACTTTATAGGATCGGAAATGGATATTTCGATGTGTTGCAAACGGAATGACAAAATGAATATACCCCCATCCTTCGGTGGTGGGTATAAAAATTAAAGTGGACGAATCGGGACAATATGGGATTCAAATGGAAGGAATTCAAGAGTAAAGTACGAATTTCATATTAAAAGTTGGGTCCAAATACCTGGCGGGCCGCCCCAGACCCAAACCCTTTAAATAGGTTTATTTGACGATCTTGAAAATATGGGACTCAAATGAAAGGTATTCGGGAGTAGTTTACGAATATGTAGGTTGGAAGGAAACATAAGCTGTATAATATTTCGGTATCGAAAGGGGGACGGATCCTTCCCCGTTAAGCCTAAAAACACAACCCTCGACGACCTTCGACATCTTTCTTCAATTTGGCTCAGATCGGTTCTGATTTGAATATGGCTGCCATATAGACCGATCTCTCGATTTATGACTTTGGGCCCATAAAAGGAGCATTTATTGTCCGATGTCGCCGAAATTTGGAACAGTGAGTTGTCAGTCAACATCCATCCATCCTGTAGACCAGTCAACATCCTTCTTTAATTTGACCTAGATCGGTTCAGATTTGGATATAGCTGCCATATAGACCGATCTCTCTTTTTAGGGTTTTGGACCCATAAAAGGCGCATTTATGGTCCGATTTCACTGAAATTTGACACACTGTATGGTTCAGATCGGTTTATTTTTGGATATAACTATTGTACTAAAAATATCAATATTTTGTTATGCACCATTGAACAATGACTTGTATTTATTAGTATTTCGTCCAAATCGGATCATATTTCGATATAGCTGCTATGGGGCATAAGGTATTAATTTTTCACCGTATTTTGACAAAAGGTGGTTTACTTATATACCCGAGGTGGTGGGTATCCGGCCGAACGTAAAGCCTTTTTATCTGTTTTTCTAATACTGGGGATTGTTCTCAATCAATCTGTTTTCGTTAGTGCTCTTAAGGTTGGGTCTTTGCCAGTGTGAACTCTCTGGCTTCGGAGGAGACTGGCCAAGGTAGAAAAAATGGCAATCGCAACAACTTGGCTTAGCATAGATCCAGGTGTTTGCTCAGCGATTCGTTCGCATCCGCTCTTAACTTGCATCCGTACATAGTTGCATCCGCGTTTTATACACATCCGTGCCTAGGTCGCATCCGTGACTCGTTCGCATCAGCGACCTGTTCGCATCAGCGACCTGTTCGCATCAGCGACCTGTTCGCATCAGCGACTCGTTCGCATCAGCGACCCGTTTGCATCAGCGACCCGTTCGCATCAGCGACCCGTTTGCATCAGCGACCCGTTCGCATCAGCGACCTGTTCGCATCAGCGACCTGTTCGCATCTGCGACTCGTTCGCATCAGCGACCTGTTCGCATCTGCGACTCGTTCGCATCAGCGACCCGTTCGCATCAGCGACCTGTTCGCATCAGCGACCTGTTCGCATCAGCGACCTGTTCGCATCCGCGACTTGTTCGCATCCGCGACCCGTTCGCATCAGCGACCCGTTCGCATCAGCGACCTGTTCGCATCAGCGACCTGTTCGCATCAGCGACCTGTTCGCATCCGCGACTCGTTCGCATCCGCGACCCGTTTGCATCAGCGACCCGTTCGCATCAGCGACCTGTTCGCATCAGCGACCTGTTCGCATCAGCGACCTGTTCGCATCCGCGACCCGTTCGCATCAGCGACCCGTTCGCATCAGCGACCTGTTCGCAACAGCGACCCGTTCGCATCAGCTACCCGTTCGTATCAGCTACCCGTTCGCATCCGCGACTTGTTCGCATGCGAAAATCATATGCATCCACGCTAAGCTCGCATACGCGCTTAGCTCGCATCCGCGCTTAGCTCGCATCCGGAACCTGTTCCCAACCTTAGAGAGCATAGCCGGTCGTATACAGCTTGTTGTCCAATACACCCTACCCCTGCTAGAGATCTTTTCATGCCGTAGACCTTGTAGCAGTGATATTTGAAATCCGTCGCAAATCAGTAAAGAACCTGATATAGCTCCCATATAAGCCGATCTCCCGATTAGACTTCTTGAGCCCATGGAAGCCACAACTATTGTCCGATTTGGCTGAAATTTTGCACGTAGTGTTCTGTTATGACTCTCAACAACAGGGCTTAGTATCGTCCCAATCGGTCTTGAATCTGACATAGCTCCCATATAAACCGATCTCCTGATTAGACTTTTTGAGTCCTTATAAGCCGCAATTTTGGTCCGATTTGGCTGAAATTTTGCATGCCGTGTTCTGTTACGACCTCCAACAAGAGTGCAAATTATACGGCCGAAGTTAACACGCTTTTACCATTTTTCTTCTCGATTTAATTAAATGACTTCTTTTCCACCATTTAAAAAAGTCAAATCCTTTCAACATTTTCCACATTTTCCACTTAACATATTCACAAAACCCTCTGAAATTTAATCTTTTCAGGGAAATTTTTTTTTTTTTAATATACATTTTTCTTTGAGATCAACAAAAATGAGAGAAAAACATTTGCATAAAGTATTTTCCGGATTTTTTTTTTTTTTTCTTGTACTCAAACGCATTTTGTTACAAAAAAAAAAAACCAACTTCCGTGTCCGTTGCGTTTACTCAGTGAAACATGTGCGATGCTTACGATGTTGATACGCTTTACCTACGGTTGCTTCACTTTCTTCAGATAAAATATCACAAAGGCTGACTTCAGAGCATTGGACAGATTCAGGAATGCATTCAAAATGACAACAAATGGGCAGACAAAGGATATGTCGTTTACACAGAGATTTAAGTAGGTTAAATGGGGTGTACCGATGCATTGGGAGCTAAAAAAAAACAACTGGGACTGCTGCTGAGTAGAGGAGTTCCATGTTTGTTAAACAACCAAGCAGAGCAGCAAGCAGGGCATTCACAAGATACGGTTGCAGAAGCGGAAAAAGCTGTCGAGTGAATGATGTTATTGAAGATCATCCAACACCAGCAACACCTCTTAGGACTTGAGAGAGTTACTTTTCCACGAGAAACCTGAAAATTCAGGGCAAAATTGCGCTGCTACAGATGCAGTTGTAGAAGTCAATGGCTAATATTTCAGCCCATTCGGATAAGAATTGAGCCTTGTAGGGACTCAAGAAGCATAATCGGGAGATCGGTTTATATGGGACAAGCTGTATCAAGCTATAGAACACGTGTATTGAAGCTCATGGGAGAAGCCGTTGTACAAAATTTCAGCCAAATCGGATGAGAATTGCGACCTCTAGAGGCTCAAGAAGTCAAGATCCCAGATCGGTTTATATGGCAGCTATATCAGGTTATGGACCGATTTGAACCATACATAGCACAGTTGTTGGAAGTCATAACAAAACACCTCATGCAAAATTTCAGCCAAATCGGATGAGAATTGCGACCTCTAGAGGCTCAAGAAGTCAAGACCCAAGATCGGTATCTATGGCAGCAAGAAGTCAAGATCCCAGATCAGTATATATGGCAGCTATATCAGGTTATCAACCGATTTTAACCATACTTAGCACAGTGGTTGGAAATGATACCAAAACACTTCATGCAAGATTTCAGTTAAATCGGATGAGAATTGCGCCCTCTAGAGGCTCAAGAAGTCAAGACCCAAGATCGGTATCTATGGCAGCAAGAAGTCAAGATCCCAGATCGGTTTATATGGCAGCTATACCAGGTTATGTACCGATCTTAATTATACTAAGCACAGTTGTTGGAAGTGATACGAAAATACCACATGCAAAATTACAGCCAAATCGGACTAGAATTGCGACCTCTAGAGGCTCAAGAAGTCAAGACCCCAGATCGGTTTATATGGCAGCTATATCAGGTTATTGACCGATTTGAACCATACATAGCACAGTTGTTTAAAGTTATAGCAAAACAGCTCATGCAAAATTTCATCCAAATCAGATGGGAATTGAGCCCTCCAGTGGCTCGAGAAGTCAAGACCCCAGATCAGTATATATGGCACCAATATCAGGTTATCAACCGATTTTAACCATACTTAGCACAGTTGTTAGAAGTGACACCCAAACACCAGGTACAAAATTACAGACAAATCAGACGAGAATTGCGTCCTCTAAATTCTGAAGAAGTCAAGACCCCATATCAGTAAATATGGCAGCTATATCAGGTTATGGACGGATTTGAACCATGCATAGCACAGTTGTTGGAAGTCATAACAAAACAGCTCATGCAAAATTACAGCCAAATCGGATGAGAATTGCGCCCTCTAAAAGCTGAAGAAGTCAAGACCCCAGATCAGTATATATGGCAGCTATATCAGGTTACGAACCGATTTGAACCATACATAGCACAGTTGTTGGAAGTCATAACAAAACACCTCATGCAAAATTTGAGCCCAATCGGATGATAATCGCCCCCTTCAGAGGCTCGAGAAGTCAAGATCCTAGATCGGTTTATATGGCAGCTATACCAGGTTCTGTACCGATCTGAATTATACTTAGCATAGTTGTTGGAAGTGACACCAAAATACCTGGTGCACCAGGGCCATTTTAGATATAACTCCTAGATTTTACGTCTTCAACCTCTAGCGGGCGCAATTCTCATCCGAATTTTGGTGAAATTTCGCACAATGGCCAATGACCTCCAACTTGCATGCCAAGTATGGTTCAAATCGGCCCAAAGCTTGATATAGCTCCCGTATAAACCGACCTCCCTATTAGACTTCTTGATCCTCTAGAGGGCGCCACTCTTATCTGATTTGATAAGAGGCGCCCTCTTGATCCTCTAGAGGGCGCCACTCTTATCTGATTTGGCTAAAATTTTGTATTAAAACGTCTTCTATAACATTTACGCAGCACGCAAACTTTCGAAGGAGTAAAGCTAGCCGCTTGAAATTTTGCACAAATACTTCTTATTAGTGTAGGTCGGTTGGGATTGTAAATGGCTTATATTGGTCCATGTTTTGATATAGCTGCCATGTAAACCGATCTTGGGTCTTAATTTCTTCAACCACCAGAAGGCGCAATTCTAATCCGATTTAGCTGAAATTTTGCATAAGGTGTTTTGTTATGACTTCCAATAACTGCACTAAGTATTGCGCAAATCGGTTCATATCCTGGTATAGCCGCCATATAAAACGATCTAGGGTCTTGACTTCTTAAGCCACTAGATGGCGCACTAATTATCCAATTTACCTGAAATTTTGCATGAGATGTTTTGTTATGACTTTCAACAGCTGTGCTAAGTATTGCGCAAATCGGTTCATATCCTGGTATAGCCGCCATATAAAACGATCTAGGGTCTTGACTTCTTAAGCCACTAGAGGGCGCACTTATTATCCAATTTAGCTGAAATTTTGCATAAGATGTTTTGTTATGGCTTTCAACAACTGTGCTAAGTATGGCGCAAATCGGTCCAAAACTATATATAGCTGCCATATAAACCGATCTGGGGTCTTGACTTCTTGAGCCTCTAGAGGGCATACTTATTATCCGATTAAGCTGATACTTTGCCTTATGTGTTTTGTTATGACTTTCAACATCTATGCTAAGCATGGTTCAAATCGGTCCATAAACTGATATAGCTGCCATACAAACCGACCTGGGGTCTTGACTTCTTAAGCCACTAGAGGGCGCAATTATTATCCGATTTAGCCGAAATTTTGCATAAGGTGTTTTGTTATGACTTCCAATAACGGTGCTAAGTGTTGCGCAAATCGGTTCGTATCCTGGTATAGCTGCCATATAACCCGATCTGGGGTCTTGACTTTTTAAGCCCCTAGAGGGCGCACTTATTATCCGATTTAGCTGAAATTTTGCAAAAGGTGTTTTGTTATAACATTCAACAACTGTGCTAAGTATGGCGCAAATCGGTCCAAAACTATATATAGCTGCCATATAAACCGATCTGGGGTCTTGACTTCTTGAGCCTCTAGAGGGCGTACTTATTATCCGATTAAGCTGATACTTTGCCTTATGTGTTTTGTTATGACTTTCAACATCTATGCTAAGCATGGTTCAAATCGGTCCATAAACTGATATAGCTGCCATATAAACCGATCTGGGGTCTTGACTTCTTGAGCCACTAGAGGGCTCACTTATAATCCGATTTAACTGAAACTTTGCATAAGGTGTTTTGTTATGACTTCCAATAACTGTGCTAAGTATGGCCCAAATCGGTATATAACCTTATATAGCTGCCATATAAACAGATCTGGGGTCTTGACTTTTCGAGCCACTAGAGGGCGCACTTATTATCCGATTTTGCTGAAATTTTGTACAAAGGCTTCTCCCATGACCTTCTACATACGTGTCGAATATGGTATAAATCGGTTTTGTAGCCTAATATAGCTCCCCTATAAACCGATCTCCCTATTTTCCTTCTTGAGCCACTAGAGGGCGCACTTATTATCCGATTTGGCTGAAATTTAACACAATGACTTCTATATGACTTCTAATTGTGGTCCGAAATTAGCCATAACTTGGTATAGGTCCAATAACATAGCAATTCTTTTATTTTATCCTTTATTTGCCTAAAAAGAGGTACCGGGAAAAAAGCTCAAGAAATGCGATCCACGGTGGAGGGTATATATGATTCGGCCCGGCCGAACTTAGCACACTCTTACTTGTTTTAAATTAGTTTCACTCGTCCACTTAACGCCAATCCAAATAACATTCGGATACCTTTTTCCTAATTCGAGCTAGGATTTTTCTTAGACAGCTCTTTTCTTGAGCATTTATTTACCCATTCGGCGTTAATGGGTTAACCCAATCTTTCAATTCTTATTTCAGTACACCCTACGCTTGTTCACATGCTTCAATGTGAAACAAAAAAAAAAAAAAACTTTTCCGCTTACACAAAAGTACTGGCTGTTATCCTTTACTTTACATTAATATTCCTTTAAAAGTTAAACAAATATAAAAACAAACACCAAGGCACACCCATGCATTGCTGCACAAAGACAATCGTGTCCCCAATGAAGGCTGTACTCTCCTGCTCCAGCCTGAGCATGGGAGTGAGCATTTCTTATCTTTCACTTTTGTTTAGGTGTCACTTCGTCACATTGCCATTTTGTCGTTTTGCCGTTACTACAACGTTGTGTCCTCCATAAATGTATTGTGGTGTAGTTGCTGCAACAAAAACGCACAATGTAATCGGCATGTCCTTCATTGTAGATTATTTCGCCCTGACATTTTTGCTGTTTTGTCTCCTACTCATTTCCTTTTTGGGGCTCGTGTTACTGCAGTTGGCTCTGCTCTGCTGGCTTTGCTCTTCTTTGGTGGTGGTGGTGAGGGGGATTACTCTCTATTACTCAGTGCTCTCAGAGCAATGTTCGTTTTGCGTGCAATAACAACAACAAAACATTAAGTAAACCAGGTCATTACTACGGGTTTGCATGGCAGGTTAAGTTGGTTGCTGCTAATGCTGCTCATGACATATGGGCCCTGCTTACAACTACACTTCACACCTTGACCAACACTATTGCACTGAGTGGAGAGTGTGAGAGAGTTAGAATGTCGAGTGTGAGTGCAGTGTGAACGATTCATGTGACACTTTTGAGTTTTGTTTTCCGTTATGTTTTTGGGTTTGGCATAAGCTCCCTTTCGTTTTCTTACAAACGCGAAATGCTACCATTTTGCAGGGCCTTCTGTTATGAGGCCTGTTAAAATGCAATAATAAAATGTCTAGGATTTATAGGGAAAATACAGACTATAAAATTAAATATTCTTGATTTAGGTAGAGTTTTTTAGTGACAGGTGGATCTATATTGGCAAGCTTGGTAGCCCCTCTTTAGTAAGGCCTTACCTAATGCCTTTTCTTTTCCTCCCTTGCAATTGAATATGGTTTCCTACATACTATGTACTTTGTTTACAGAGTACTATGAATATACGAGAAATTCTACTACGTTGTACTATTGCTTTACTGCAGTAGTTACAAACACCAACAACTTAACAGTGACTGCAATACTATTCCATAGTGTTGTTACAACATTTGAGCATTTTCTATAGGAGTGAAGAGTCTGCTGTATGAGTGTGCATGGATGAAAGATTGCAACATATACTCACATACATCAGCAAAATTGACGTGTGCTAGAAAAAAAACCCACAGTGCTCTAGATTCGCTGGGCAAAAAGGGCCATGATCTAGCCTCGCTTACATGGACGAATTGTTTTGCTATTTTTGTTTGTTTTTTTCGCGCTCGTATGTTTGTCCAAGTATGTGCGCTACGAATTTGAGAACAAGGCAATTCCTAAGTGGCTCAAATGTACCTGCATACATAAACAAACATGGGCCGGAACATTGCAAATTAAAAAATCCCAAAGTCAAAACTAGGAAAAAGAAACTAGTTAGACATATTCGAAATAGTGAATTCGAAAACTAAAAATAAAATAAAATAAAATAAAATAAAATAAAATAAAATAAAATAAAATAAAATAAAATAAAATAAAATAAAATAAAATGAAATAAAATAAAATAAAATAAAATAAAATAAAATAAAATAAAATAAAATAAAATAAAATAAAATAAAATAAAATAAAATAAAATAAAATAAAATAAAATAAAATAAAATAAAAAAAATAAAATAAAACTAAATAAAATAAAAAAAATACAATAAAATAAAATAAAATAAAATAAAATAAAATGAAATAAAATAAAATAAAATAAAATAAAATAAAATAAAATAAAATAAAATAAAATAAAATAAAATAAAATAAAATAAAATAAAATAAAATAAAATAAAATAAAATAAAATAAAATAAAATAAAATAAAATAAAATAAAATAAACTAAAATAAAATAAAATAAATATTCGAAATAGTGAATTCGAAAATTAAAAAAATAAAATAAAACAAAATAAAATAAAATAATATAAAATAAAATAAAATAAAATAAAATAAAATGAAAAAAAATAAAATAAAATAAAATAAAATAAAATAAAATGAAAAAAAATAAAATAAAATAAAATAAAATAAAATAAAATAAAATAAAATAAAATAAAATAAAATAAAACTTAGTTAAGCCGGACCGAACTTTGGACACCCACCACTTACATATGTAAACCCCTTTTCGTCACAATCCGGTAAAAATTGGATAATTTATGCACTTAAATTCGACACGGACATTGAGTGGTCTAATATAAACCGATCTGAACCATAAAGAACACGGATGCCGAAAAGCCCAAGCTCAAGTTTAAGCTCAATATTAAGGACCTCCTTGTTATAGACGAGTCCGAACGGCGTGCCGCCGTGCGACACCCCTTTCGAGAGAAGTTTCACATGGCATAGTACCTGACAAATGTTGCCAGCATTAGGAGGGGAAAACCATAGCTGAAAATTTTTTCTCTTGGTCTCGCCAAGATTCGAACCCAGGCGTTCAGCGTCAGAGACAGACATGCTAACCTATGCGCTACGGTGGCCTCCATCAATCCACCCCACCTCAGACAATAAATCTGCTTTTATGGAACAAAGACCCGAATTGAAAGATCGGCTTATATGACAGCTAAATCTATAACGTCTGAATTGACTCATATTTGGGTCGGATGTCGGAAGGCATAAAACATCTCACTATTTCAAACTTCAACGAAATCAGGTAATAAATAAAGCTTTTGTGAGCTTCAGACCCTTAATCGGCAGATCGGTCTATATGACAGATATATATAAATATAGTCAGATCTGAACCATATTTGGGTCAGATGTCGGGAGGCTTAAAATAACTCACTGTTTCAAATTTCAGCGAAACCGGGTAATAAATAAAGCTTTTATGGGCTTCAGACACTTTATCGGGAGATCGGTCTATATGACAGCTATATCTAAATATAGTCCGATCAGAACTAATTTTAGGCCAGATGTTGAGAGGCTTAAAATAACCCAGCGCAATCGGGTAATAAATAAAGCTATTATGGGCTTCAGACCCTTAATCGGCAGATCGGTCTATATGACAGATATATATAAATATAGTCCGACCTGAACCATATTTGGGTCAGCTGTCGGGAAGGCTTAAACTACTCACTGTTTCAAATTTCAGCAAAATCGGAAAATCAATCTATATAGCGGCTATATCCAAATATGGTCCATTTCGGCCCGTTCAAGAACTTAACCAGCGTGCATCAAAAAAGACGTATCTGTGCCAAATTTCAACTCAATATCTCATTTTTTGAAGGCTCTAGAGTGATTATAACAGACGGGCGGACAGACACACGGACATCGGGAAATCGTCTTAGAATTTTCCGCGTCCTTTGGTGGTGGGTATAAACAGAAATGAAATGGAATGGAATGAAATGAAGTAAAATGAAATGGAATAGAATGTAATGATATGGAATGAAATGAAATGGAATAAAATGAAATGAAATGAAATGAAATGAAATGAAATGAAATGAAATGTAATGGAATGGAATGGAATGAAATGAAATGATATGAAGTGAAATGAAGTGAAATGGAATGAAATGAAACGAAACGAAATGGAATGAAATGGAGTGAAATGGAATGAAATGGAGTGAAATGGAATGCAATCGAGTGAAATGGAATGAAATGGGATGAAATACCATGAAATAATACAAGCAAAAGCATGCTAAGTTCACCTGGGCCGAATCTTGGGAACCCACAACCAAGGATTCTGCGAATATATGTAGGTAAAGACCGAATTGCACAGTTGTTGAGAGTCATAACAAAACACAATATGCAAATTTTCAGCCAAATCAAATAAAAATAAATGCTGGTAAGGTCTCAAGAAGTCAAATCGGGAGATCGGTTTACATTGCAGCTATATCAGATTCTTGACCAATTTCGACAGTACTTATCTCAGTTGAGAGAAGTCTTAACAGAACACCATGTGCCAAATTTCATCTGTTTCATCAAATTTGAACCGTGCTTGCCACAGTTATTGGAAGTTGTAACAGAACACTATATGCAAAATTTCAGCCAAGTAGGACAAAAATTGTGACTTCCAGGGGCTCAGGTAGACAAATCGGGAGATCGGTTTATATGGGAGCTATATCAGATTCTTGACCGATTTCGACAGTACTTATTTCAGCTGTTAGAAGTCTTAACGGAACACCATGTGCAAATTTCTTCCCAATCGGACAAAAATTGTGGCTTCCATTGCCTCAAGAAGTCAAATCGGGAAATCGATTTATATGGGAGCTATATCCAAATCTTAACCGATGTAGCCCATTTGCAATCCCCCAAAGACCTACATCAATATAAAATATCTGCGCAAAATTTCAAGCGGGTAGCTGTACGCGTTCGACCGTTATCGTGATTTCGACAGGCGGACGGACGGACATGACTAGTTCGAATCAGAATGCCAAGACGATCAGGAATATGGATACTTTATGGGGTCTTGGACGAATATTTCGAGGTGTTACAAACGCAATGACTAGATTAGTATACCCCCATCCTATGGTGGTGAGTATAAAAATGAATAGGTAATCTAATCGATGGACATGAGTATGCCCATCGTTCCAAAATCTCCCTATTCTTAATTCCGTCACAATCAGGATATTAATCTGAATCTGAAGCGTCCAAATCCTTAATTGGGGTTACTGTTCAACATGGCAGTTACATCAGAATAAAGTTCGACCGGGCCCATAATGGACAAGAAGGATGACTAGCCCAAAAAACCATCCTTTTTCAAATTTCACCGTAATCGTTTCATATTCGATATGAATGTAAAGAGGTCTAATGCATTTTTTGATGATTCTATAGTGGATCCCTCGTCATCCTCCGATATAGCCCATCTTCAGCTCAATGTGTTCATTTTAATAGCCTCCACCATAGGATGGGCATATGCTACTCTAGTCATTCCGTTTGTAACAACTCGAAATATTGATCTAAGACCCCATACAGTATATCTTATACTTTACGAATATCTTGAAATTTTCACAGATTATGTAGGTTGGTCTGCAAGGAAACATAGGCTGTATAATTTTTTGATATCGGGAGGGGGGGGCGGACCCTCCCCTTTATTCCATATTCCCCGATCGGGACAATATGGGATTCAAATGAAAGGTATTCAAGAGTAGAGTATGAATATCATAATAAAAGTTGGGTCCAAGTACCTGGGGGGCCGCCCCAGCCCCAAAACCCCTTGAAATACGTTTATTTCACGATCATGACAATATGGGATTTAAATGAAAGGTATTCGGGAGTAGATTACAAATATGATCAGGAAGAAGAAATATGCTTTATAATTTGTTGATATCGGAAGGGGGCGGCACCTCCCCGTTACCCCAAAAATACCACCCAAAATCACAAGTGGACCGATAAAGACAATATGGATATCGAATGAAAGGTATTCAGGAGTAGCATACGAATATGGCATTAAAAACTGTGTCCAAGTACCCAGGAAGTCGCCCTAACCCCAAAATGTCTAAAAACAGACAAATTAGTTGTCGGGAGACAACTAAATGAAAGGTATTCGGGAGTAGATTACGAATCTGACATACAAAATCAAATCGAAGTGCAGGGGGTCACCCCACCCCCTAAAAACTCCCCCTTATCTTTCGGTGGTGGGTATAAAACAATTTGTATATGTCAGCTCCCACCCTAACGCTTACAAACTTTGCAATCTATGACCAATGCAGCCTAAAAAAAAAACCGTCCATATCCTTATTGCTCTTCTTGCTTTGCCACCATTTCCATTGCGGTCTATTTCGTTTCGTTTCGTTTTTACCCTCATTTTCCTTGATTTTCTTAGTTTACTCTGCGACATTATGAGTGGGCATAGAGGCGCCATATTTTTCAGCACAAATAAAAAACAACAAAGCACACTAAAAAAGGAAATGCATGTCTTCGAAAATTGTTTTTGTGTTTTAAATGTCTAAGTGTGTTTGTGTATCTGTGAGCCTGTGTCCTCCCAAGTATCCTTGAGCTAAGCAATTGAAGGGCCAGTCGGTCGTTCTTCTTCATTTGGTAGGAAATGCAGAATAAAAGCAAATTTATTTCTTTTTACAAAAAATAAATAATTGCGCAGTATCAGAGTGGACGAAATACCGTATGGCAAAGAAAACGAGTGCTCTTGATAAGAAAATAATGCAACGGAAATGACAGAAGAACAAGCAAAGCGTATTAAGTTCAGACAAGCCGAATCTTGTAAATCCTCAACTATGGATCGTAGTTGTCAAGTTCTTTAAACGGCACCTCTTGATAGGCAAACAAAGGATAATGGATAATCGATAATGTGTATGGACCGATTTGGGACATACACCCAGAGAAAAGTTGATACCAAATGTGCTCATCCAGTACCATACGGTATTGATAGTAAAGCAACACCGTACGGTACAAAAACAATACCAAATTGCATAAATGAAACGATAAGGAACGTTCGGGACTAGGCTTATTACCGAACTGGTATTGATTTTAATACCAATCTGTTATTGGTTTTAGTACCTAACCGTTATTGATTATTCCATCCCAAAATGAATCAAAAACAAGAAAAAAGGCGTTAAGTTTGGCCGGGCCGAACTTTGGATATTCACCACCTCGGGTATGTACGTAAAACACCTTTCATCAAAATCCGGTAAAAATTGCATACCTTAAGTCCCATAGCAGTTATATCGAAATATGTTTCGATTTGGACCAAATACTAAGAAGTACAAGTCATTGTTCAATTGTGTATAACAAAATATTGATCTTTTTAGTAGCTAAATCAAAAAATAAACTGATCTAAACAATATACAACACGGATGTCGAAAAGCCTAACATAAGTCACTGTGTCAAATTTCAGCGAAATCGGATTATAAATGCGCCTGTTATGGGGCCAAGACTCAAAATTGAGATATCGGTCTATATGGCAGCCATATGCAAATCTGAACCGATTAGGGCTAAGTTGCGGAAATATGTCGAAGAGCCCAACACAACTCACTGTTCCAAATTTCAGCAAAATCGGACAATAAATGTGTCTTTTATGGGCATAAGACCCTCAATCGGAGGATCGGTCTATATGGCAGCTATAACCAAATCTGAACCTATCTGAGCCAAATTGAAGAAGGATGTCAAAGGGCCTAACACAACTCACTGACCCAAATTTCAGCAAAATCTTATAATAAACGTGGCATTTATGAGCCTAAGACCCTAAATCGGCGGATCGGTCTATATGGCAGCTATATCCAAATCTGGACCGATCGGGGCCAAATTGAAGAAATTTGTCGAAGGGCCTAACATAACTCACTGTCCCAAATTTCGGGGACATCGAACAGTAAATGCTCCTTTTATGGGGCAAAGACCCTAAATCGGCGGATCGGTCTATATGGCAGCTATATCCAAATTTAAACCGATCTGGGGCAAATTAAAGAAGCATGTCGAAGGGCCCAACACAACTTGCTGCCCCAAATTTCAGCAAAATCGGATAATAATTGTGGCTTTTATCCGCCTTAGACCCTAAATCGGCGGATAGGTCTATATGGGGGCGATATCCAAATCTGAACCGATCTGGCCCAAATTTAAGAGACATGTCGAAGGGCGTAATACAACTCACTATACCAAATTTCAGCAAAATCGGATAATAAATGTGGCTTTTATGGGCCTAAGACCCTAAATCGGCGGATCGGTCTATATGGCAGCTATATCCAAATCTGGACCGAATTGGACCAAATTGCAGAAATATGTGGAAAGGATTAACTTTACTGTCTGTCCAAAATTTCGGCAAGATCGGACAATAAATACGCCTTTTATGGCCACAAAACCCTAAAACGGGCGGTCGGTCTATGTGGTAGCTATATCCAAATCTGGACCGATCTGAGCCAAACTGAAGAAGGATGTCAAAGGACCTAACACAACTCACTGTCCCAAATTTCAGCAAGATCGGATAATAAATATAGGCCTAAGACCCTTAATCGGCGGATGGGTCTATATGGCAGCTATTGTCAAATCTAATCCGTCCAGGCCAAATTTAAGAGGGATGTCGAAGGGTCCAACTCAATCGACTGTTCCCAATTTCGGCGAAATTGGACAGTAAATGCGGTTTTTATGGGCCTAAGACCCTGACCTTTTTGATATCGGGAGGGGGGCGGACCCTCCCCTTACCCCAAAAGTACTACCCAAAAATAAAAGTGAACCGATCGGGACAATATTCGGGATTCAAAGGAAAGGAATTCAAGAAAAGAGTACGAATTTTATAATAGAAGTTGGGTCCAAGTACCTTTGTCCGATGTTCACGCCAGAATCCCAACGCGTCATAGGCTACAATGGCATGAATTCGATATCGGGCTTCAGGGCGAAGTGTCCCCACGCTAAACAGATATAAGAGAGTTAAAGAAGGCGAAGCGGAGCGGGCCCGGTTCGTAGAATATATATTTCGGATCGTCGTAAAATTCTAAGACGATTTAACGATGTCCGTGGGTCTGTCCGTCCGTCTGTTGTAATCACTCTAGAGTCTTCAAAAATTGAGATATTGAGCTGAAATTCGGCACAGACGCGCCTTTTTGGAGCACGCTGGTTAAGTTCTTGAACGGGCCAAATCGGACCATATTTGGGTATAGCTGCCAAATAGACTGATTTTCAGATATAGGGTCTAATGTTCATAAGTGCTTGATGTTTTATCCGATTTCGCTGAAATTTGAAACATTGAGTAGTTTTAGGACTCCCGACGTCTGACCTAAACATAGTTCAAATTAAAGCTTTATTTTGTACCCGATTTTGCTGAAATTTGGAACAGTGCGCAGTTTTAAGCCTCCCAACATCTGACCTTAATATGGTTCAGATCGGACTATATTTAGATATAGCTGCCATATAGACCGATCTCCGATAAAGGATCTGAAGCCCATAAAAGCTTTATTTACTACCCGATTCCGCTGAAATTTAAAACAGTGGGTTATTTTAAGCCTCCCAACATCTGACCTAAATATGGTTCAGATCGGACTATATTTAGATATAGCTGCCATATAGACCGATCGGCCAATAAAGGGTCTGAAGGCCATAAAAGCTTTATTTATTACCCGATTTCGCTGAAATTTGGAACAAAGCGCAGTTTTAAGCCTACCGACATCCGACTTTAATATGGTCCAGATTGGACTATATTTAAATATAGCTGCCATATAGACCGATCTCCCGATAAATGGTCGAAAGCCCATAAAAGCTTTATTTCTTATCCGATTTCGCTGAAATTTGGAACAGTGAGTAGTTTGAAGCCTCCAAACATCTGATTTAAATATGGTTCAGATCGGACTATATATAGATATAGCAGCCATATAGACCGATCGATCGATAAAGGGTCTGAAGCCCATAAAAGCTTTATTTATTACCCGATTTCGCTGAAATTTGGAACAGAGCGCAGTTTTGAGCCTACCGACATCCGACTTTAATATGGTCCAGATTGGACTATATTTAGATATAGCTGCCATATAGACCGATCTCCCGATAAATGGTCGAAAGCCCATAAAAGCTTTATTTCTTATCCGATTTCGCTGAAATTTGGAACAGTGAGTAGTTTGAAGCCTCCAAACATCTGATTTAAATATGGTTCAGATCGGACTATATTTAGATATAGCTGCCATATAGACCGATCGATCGATAAAGGGTCTGAAGCCCATAAAAGCTTTATTTTTTATCCGATTTCGCTTAAATTTAAAACAGTGAGCATTTTGACCCATCTCAAAATACGACTTTAATATGGTTTAGATCGGACTATATTTAGATATAGCTGCCATATAGACCGATCTCCCGATAAATGTTCTGAAGCCCATAAAAGCTTTGTTTATCACCCGATTTCCTTGAAATTTGAAACAGTGAGTAAATTAAGACCTTCTAACATCCGACCTAAATATGGTTCCAATCGGACTATGTTTAGATATAGCTGCCATATAGACCGATCTGCCGATAAGGGGACTGAAGCCCATTAAAGCTTTATTTTTGAACCGATTTCGCTGTAATTTGAAACAGTGAGTTTTTCTGAGCCTCCCGATATCCGAACTTAATATGGTTTAGATCGGACTATATTTAGATATAGCTGCCATATAGACCGATCTCCAGATAAAGCGTCTGAAGCCTACAAATTTGAATAGTCTCATCTATATTGGGCCACTCAATGTCCGTGCCGTATTTGGGTGCTTAATTTATCCAATTTTCACCGGATTGTGACGAAATGGGATTTACATATATACCCGAGGTGGTGGGTATCCAAAGTTTCGCCCGGCCGAACTTAATGGCTTTTGGCTTGTTTTTTAAGTCAAAGATTTTTCTTTAAATTCATGTTTCTGAATATGAAATTGATTCGATTAAACAAATTCATGACATGAATCTAACTTTTTAGCCATAACTTTTCTTCATCGGAAGACATGAGAGAGAGCATTCCCAGTCATTAAGCCTTTTATGAACGTTGTCATCTGTAGTCATCACAATAAACTTGGTTCATTGAGTGACTCGGTATGCTATTTGGTTTGGGCCAAGATAACTAATTGGCTCTGCCGGATGTGGATCAAATTAAATTATAAACGTTTTAATGGCAGATGTGTCCACATCTCATCTACATCTTAATTATATCAACTATAAAAAGTAAAAATAAAAAAAAATCACAATCAAAATCAGTTATCTGCAAAGAGACACACACACACACACACCCCATGATATTCGTCATCATTTCCGTTGAAGCCAAACGACACCCACTGAAATAAAGCCACAAGAAGTCAAAGAGAAAAAAAATTAAAATGTGATTTAAAGCGAATGTTTAATCACGTCTTTTTATATCGAATGGTTATTGCAATTCCCCATAAACAGGGGGGGAACAAAAGCCAGTGAGAAACCCACGATATGGACTTCCGATTTGTGGAAATAATTCAATTGGAGACCTCACCTCTCCCTGTCCCTCCGAAAACCTATGCTGTGTTGAATGCTGTTGAATTCATATGTGCTGCCTATCGTAATTGCCAAAGCCTACAACGCTGCCTCGCATGGGTCTTTACAAATTTCCGCTACTTCCGGTGTCAAGCGGCAAAAATCTCATATGGGTATGGCCATCTAGCCATTGACTAGAGAGGCATGGAGGCAGAGAGTGAGAGAGTGTTGAGCACTTATACTCTCGCCATCATCCACATCTGGTAGGGGTACTAAGTGCTTACTTTTAAAATGCCCACATGAAAACTTGAAGTGAACCGCAGCAAATTAGTGCTGACACAGCAGTCATTGTCTTGACATGTCACGTCATTCAACTTTTGACAAAGACTTGCTGCTGCTGCTGCTGCTGCGGCTACAATCCCCCACCAGCCTATCATCGCCACCATCATCAGCATACTCATCATATGTGCTTTAATTTGACAGTTTTCCATCTCATCTTGGTTGTTGTTGTTGTTGTTGTTTTTTTTTTCTCGACATCATTCTCATTTCACATTTAACAAACATTTTGCACTTTTTTATATGCAACTCGGCAAAGATTGATGTTCATCAAAACAAAACAACAAAAAAACAACACACACACACACACAACTACAGCTACAAAAACATCGACTACAACAACTTCGTGTGTGATGAAAACATTGTAACGGCAATAACAACAAAACAAAATCTACTCAAAAATAATAATTACGAAAATAAACAAAGTTTGTAAGACTTTCATTAAATGTTCTTTAAGAGGAAATCTGCTTGCAATGAAAACACCCAAGGAAAAATGTCTGTTCAATTGATTACACAGTGAGTCTTTAAGGCGTCTTTTCGAAGGTGTAAAGATAGGCGCTTGAAATTTTACACCTACAGCTCTTTTAAGTGTAGGTCGGTTGGGATTATAAATGGGCCCAATCGGTTCATGTTTTGATATAGCTGTCATATAAATCGATCTTGGGTCTTGACTTCTTGAGCCTCTAGAGGGCGCAATTTCTTTCCGATTTGGCTAAAATTTTGCATGAAGTGTTGTGGTATGACTCCCAACAACTGTGCCAAGTATAGTCTAAATCAGTTCATAAACTTATATAGCCCCCATATAAACCCGATCTCCCGATTAGACTTCTTGAGCCTCTAGAGGGCGCAATTCTTATCCGATTTGGTTGAAATTTTGCATGAAGTGTTGTGGTATGACTTCCAACAACTGTGTCAAGTATGGTCTAAATCAGTCCATAACCTAACATGGACCCTATATAAACCGACCTCCCGATTAGACTTAATAAGCCTCTAGAGGGCGCAATTCCTATCCGATTTGGCTGAAATTTTGAACGAAGTGTTTTATTTTAACTTGCAACATCTGTGCAGAGTAGGGTCTAAATCGGTTGATAACCTGATATAGCTGCCATATAAACCGACTTTGGGTCTTGAATTCTTGAGCCTCTAGAGGGCGCAATTCTTATCCAAATCCTATCCGATCTGGCTGAAATTTTGCACGAAGTGTTTTATTTTGACTTGCAACATCTGTGCAGAGTAGGGTCTAAAACGGTTGATAACCTGATATAGCTGCCATATAAACCTATCTGGGGAATCGACTTCTTGAGCCTCTAGAGGGCGCAATTATTATCCAATTCCTATCCGATTTGGCTGAAATTTTTCACGAAGTGTTTTATTTTGACTTGCAACATCTGTGCAGAGTAGGGTCTAAATCGGTTGACAACCTGATATAGCTGCCATATAAACCGACTTTGGGTCTTGACTTCTTGAGCCTCTAGAGGGCGCATTTCCTATCCGATTACTTGCCTTTTTCCTTGAGTGTATCTTGTTGATTTTTATACCCACCACCGAAGGATGGGGGTATATTCATTTTGTCATTCCGTTTGCAACACATCGAAATATCCATTTCCGACCCTATAAAGTATATATATTCTTGATCAGCGTAAAAATCTAAGACGATCTAGCCATGTCCGTCCGTCTGTCCGTCCGTCCGTCTGTCCGTCTGTCTGTTGAAATCACGCTACAGTCTTTAAAAATAGAGATATTGAGCTGAAATTTTGCACAGATTCTTCTTTTTGCCCATAAGCAGGTTAAGTTCGAAGATGGGCTATATCGAACTATATCTTGATATAGCCCCCATATAGACCGATCCGCCGATTTAGGGTCTTAGGCCCATAAAAGCCACATTTATTATCCGATTTTGCTGAAATTTGGGACAGTGAGTAGCGTTGAGCCCTTCAACATCCTTCGTCAATTTGGCTCAGATCGGTCCAGATTTGGATATAGCTGCCATATAGACCGATCCTCCGATTTAGGGTCTAAGGCCCATAAAAGCCACATTAATGGTTCAATATCGCTGAAATTTGGGACAGTGAGTTGTGTTAGGCCCTTTGATCGGTTCAGATTTGGATATAGCTGCCATATAGACCGATCCTCCGGTTTAGGGTCTTAGGCCCACAAAAGCCACATTTATTATCCGATTTTGATGAAATTTGGGACAGTGAATTATGTAAGAGATCGATCCTCCGATTTATGGTGTAAGGCCCATAATAGCCACATTCATTATCCGATTTTGCTGAAATTTAGGACAGTGAGTTGTGTTAGGCCCTTTGACATATTTCTTCAATTTGGTCCAGATCGGTTCAAATTTGGATATAGCTGCCATATTGACCGATTTCTTGATTTATGGTTTTGGGCCCATAAAATGCTCATTTATTGCCCGATGTCGCCGAAATTTAAAACAGTGAGTTAAGTTAAACCCCTTGACATACTTCTGCAATATCGCACAGATCGATCCAGATTTGGATATAGCTGCCATATAGACCGATATCTAGGTTTTAGGTTTTGGGGCCATAAAAGACCCATTTATTGTCCGATGTCGCTGAAATTTGAGACAGTGAGTTTGGTTAGGCTTTTCGACGTCCTTCTTCAATTTTGCCCAGATCGGTCCAGATTTGAATATAGCTGCCATATAGACCGATCTCTGGATTTAAGGTTTAGAACCCATAAAAGAGGCATTTATTGTCCGATTTCGCCAAAATTTGGGGCAGTGCTTAGTGTTAGGCTCTTCGACATATTTATGCAACTTGGCCCAAATCGGTCCAGATTTGGATATAGCTGCCATGTAGACCGATATCTCGATTGAAAGTCTTGGCCCCATAAAAGGCGCATTTATATTCCGATTTCACTGAAATTTGACACAAGGACTTATGTTCGGCTTCTCGACATCCGTGTCGTATATAGTTCAGATCGGTTTGAGGTATATGAGTATAAGGTATGAAATTTTCACCGAATTTTGATGAAAGGTGGTTTACATATATACCCGAGGTGGTGGGTATCCAAAGTTCGGCCCGGCCGAACTTAACGCCTTTTTACTTGTTTTTTTTTTAGCATACGTAAACTCAAAGAGACTCTGTCATGTGTGCAACTTCTTAACTCCACCCTTTTCAAGAGCCCTGTTACGCTCGTTGATGAGAACAATAAAGTGAAAGCAACAACAACAACAACTAAAGCATCCGCCAAACTTCAAGTTGCAACAATGAAGTGAACACACAAAAGCTTTAAAAAAGTCATACTTACGCGATTTTATGATTCAATGATTTTCATTTTGGCTTTTCATTTTTTTTTTGCGTGAAGAGTAGAAAAGGCTCAAAAAAAAACATTAAAAATAAGGCAACACGAAAAAGTTAACTGCAAATTAGTGAGTCCGCCCTCCTTTCAATAGTGGGAAGAACCGCCCTGTGATTTTTTGTCTAAATGGAAATGTTGAAGATAGAAGAGATTTTAAGAAAGTTTTGAACTATGGTTCAGTCTATGTGTCACTGGTTTTGCGCTACTTTGGCCTCACAATGGAAAAAAGTTGTCCAAGTGAGTGTGAGTTCAGACTGCCAGTATGAACTATGGACGGGGTCATTATATTGGGTTGCCCAAAAAGTAATTGCGGATTTTTTAAAAGAAAGTAAATGCATTTTTAATAAAACTTAGAATGAACTTTAATGAAATATTCTTTTTTTACATTTTTTTTCTAAAGCAAGCTAAAAGTCACAGCTGATAACTGACAGAAGAAAGAATGCAATTACAGAGTCAGAAGCTGCGAAAAAATTTTGTCAACGCCGACTATATGAAAAATCCGCAATTACTTTTTGGGTAACCCAATAATACGCCTACTACGTTGCTTTACTGACTTTAATTGGCTATGACAGAACATTCGGTCCACTAGCCGAACGTAGAGAAAATTTCCAAGGGCCTCGGTCTTTTGGCGCTCATTCTAAAATCTCTGACTCCAAGTTTTGAGGTGTCTCCCAATATTTGATCTTCCCATCGGGCTTTTGGTCTTCCCGGTGTTTGCCTTCAAAAGACCTCTTTGCTGGAGCTTCTTCATCCATTCTGACAACATGACCAAGCCAACGCAGTCGTTGTATTTTGATGCGAGTAACTTTGCTAACGTCGTCGTACAGCTCGTCACACGGTTCATATATTTTACGAAGAATCTTTCTCTCAAATACTCCAAGTACTGCCTCGTCTGCTTTCACAAGTAGCCATGCCTCAGAACCATATAACAGCACGGGTAGTATCAGTGTCTTGTATAGTGTAATCTTCGTCGGTCGAGAGGTGGCTACTTAGTCCAAAGTAGCATCTGTTTGCCAGTATTGTTCTTCGCTTAATCTCAAAACTGGTGTCATTCGTTTCGGTTGCGGCGGTGCCGAGGTAGATAAAGTTACCTGACTGTCTCAAAGTTGTGGTTCCCAACTTTCTCCAACTTTCTTTATCTGCTCGGTTGTGCAAGGCTTTTTGGGAGTTGAAACTATCCATTTCGTCTTATCTCCATTTACTGCCAGACCCATTTTTCACTGACTCTCTTTCGATTCTTTCAAAGGCTGCAGTTACTACTTTCGGTGACCGAGGTATGATGTCGATCTGCCTCTGGTATAATCTTCTCCAGCAGGATATTAAAGAGATCACACGATAGGCTGAAACCTCGTTTGGTATTAAACAGTTCGGAGAGATTCTTTCCTATTCTTACTGAGCAACGCATATCAGCAAGTGTCGTCCTGCAGAGTCCTACCAATCCTGCAGGGATACCAAATTCAGACATGGCTTGAAATGCCTTTGAACGTAAAGGAGTATCGAAAGCGGCTTTTTAGTCAACAAAGAGATGGTAGGTGTTGATATGTCCTTCTCGGGTCTTTTCCAGGATTTGGCGCAGTGTGTGTATATATGGTCCAGGGTGGATTTACCAGGTCAAACCGCCGCATTGATAGGGCCCAATTATCTCTTTGGCTGTAGGTTTGAATATTTCACCCAGTGCGCTCGAGAGTATCTTGTATGCGATGGGGAGGAGACTTATTCCTCTGCGGTTGGCACATTCCGTCTTGTCTCCTTTCTTCTGTATGGGAAAGAGTAGGCTAAGGTTCCAATCATGGGGTATGCGTTCTTCTAGCCAGATTGCGCAGATAAGCTGGATGCATACGCCTCATCAGCGTGCCGGCTCCGGTCTTAAATAGTTCAGCGTCCGTCGGCTCCTGCTGCCTTGTTGTTCCTTAGTCAGGTCACTGCTGCTAGGACCTCATTCTGACTAGGAGGTAAACATTCTCTGCCATCATCATTGATCGGTTCTGCGGTATCCTCTTCACCGCCTACTACGTTATTGTAGGCAATCTTGGAAATTAGACCTAAAGGCAAACAGGTAAAATATGAGGGAGCCATTGCCGTAATGCTACTTGTGGCGTTCGAAGTGGATAAAAGACAGAAAAAGTTCATCACTGTATTAGAAGCTGCATTGAGTACCTGGCTTGATTAGTAGAGGTCTCGAATCAGATATATGAGACGACACTTGGCCGCAGTATTAACAGAACTATGGTGTTACCATCTGATGGGTCGTGCCACACGGATAGATAGATAGAAACTTTCGGAAGGCATGGCAAAATTGTTACAAAAATGTAGAAAGCGAGTTGGGTTTCTAAAAGCCTTATTAAAAGGGGGTTTCAAATGTGCTCAACTGACATATAGATGGCGTTAGTAGTATAACAAACAGAATTTGGTGAATAAGGTTAAACTCTTAAAACATATGTTTCAAGTTTCAACCCACCACGGTGTTTTTATACCCACCACCATAGGATGAGGGTATACTAATCTAGTTACTCCGTTTGTAACCCTTCAAAATATTGGTCTAAGACCCCATAGAGTATAGTTCAGAGGCTGGGATAGGTCCATTTCTCCAGGTGCAATGAAAGGCAGCCGTTCTCCAAAGACCACATTCACCCGGTAGCTATTCACCGCATCTGCTACCGTGTCTGCATGAATTTTATCTAGGCGCGCTTGATACCCCGCTTGATCTAAAGGTTCTCTCTTGCAGCGCTGTACCTCAAGCTCTAGATCATGTAGATCTACCTTAAGGGGTCTAGGTGGTGAATAACTATTCACAAGATGATGATTTGGATGGTCTCTGCAATAACAGCCCAGAAGATATTCCTTAGACTTATGTCTTCGCACTGGTAGGATCTTTGTCTCCTGATGAAGGTGGTCCACATGAGAACTGTGGAGACAACCCGTCGCAGTTCGAAGGACGGCGTTCCATGCCTGTCACAGAGCTGACAAGAACACACTGGCGTTGCATAACTTACCACAGACCGACCAATAGCTTTATCCGTGGTCAACAAGGTTTCTTTGTCTGCACCCCAAGTGCTGCCGGCAAGTGATTTGAGGACCTTGTATCTACTTTTGACTTGATCGCAAATTGATGTGGCATGTGAGCTGTTATATGTGACACCAAGTATTTTGGAACACTTGTTGATCGGAATTGTCACTCCTAGGATCATCACTTTCAGCTCCCTACGCAGCTCATGCGTGTATGTAGTGAACAATGTGGCTGAAGATTTGGTGGCAGATATCTACAGTCTGTGAAATCCATGTTGATGCTCGGCGAATGGAAATTCTCCTACGAGGCTCTGGAGGAGGAGTAGTCCCCCAAGCATCTTAGCTACTAGCGAGAGGAGGGAGATCGGTCTGTGAAGCTCCCCCTTCCTTGGATCCTTTTCAGGCTTTAGTAGCGGCATCACTCTGCCCATCTTCTAGACATCGGGTGCTATAAGAGTGTTGAAAGACAGGTTGAGGACAGTCGTAAGGTATTTCTCGACTCCAGGTTGATTGAGATTCTGCAACATCAGTGTAGATATTCCGTTGGGGCTCAACGCCTTGGATGACTTGGCGCCACCGATGACATTCGTTACTTGGTCCACGATAAATTGTGATGGCTGAACATCACATCAAGGATACGACGAATGGCTCTCCTCCTAGCCCTGTCACTCTTGAGATGCACAATAAATTTACGGTGGAACAACATGGCGCACCTCTTCGGATCAGTCACGGTTACGTTGCCAAAAGAGACTGATGTGCTGTTGTCTTGTCAACCAGGGTTCGAAAGTGAGCTAACAGTAGACCACAGCTTGCCTAAACCGGTACTCCAAGTGTTCCAGCCACAAATTCCGCCTACGTTCGTTGACTACCCTGTTAATTTGCAAACTCAGCTCGGTGATTCTGGGGTTAGTGGGGTCCGTGCAACGAATCCCAGCACGCTCGTCTGCGAGTACCACCGCCTGCGCCAGGAAATTGGACCTCACTTGGGGTATTCGACCGGCTGGCAACTACCACATTTGAGAGGGCTGTCAATTCACTATACGGCGATTGGTGTACTCTCTGAAGCAAACGCAATCGACCTTCTTTTGATTGATAAACGTTCTGTGCTCAGAGGTTATGAAGTCGGGTGGTCGGTCGATGGTTAGAATAATGGGGAGGTGGTCTAATCCCAAAAAAAAGATGACGCTTTGCCAGGTTATGTTACTCAGAAGATCAGGGGATGCAATGGAGATGTCTGGCGAGCTGCTTCACCTCCTCGCAATCCTAGTTGGGGGCATTCTCATTTTCACCATGAAAAACGTGAAGCTTTCAATCTGCTCTACCAAAGCCATGCCACGCAGGTCGTTATCTAGGGGAGAATGCCATGGAACCTCCTATTACTTGGACCTAATTTTTTATGCCATAGTTGTAATCTACCGCCGAATACTTTTCATTTGAGTCCCATATTGACATGAACGTCGAATATATCTGTTTAGAGGAGTTTTGGGGTTGGGGGGGGGGCCCACTGGGTACTTGGGCCCAACTTTTAATACAATATTCGTTTACTAATACTCCAATACCCTTCCTTAGATACCTATATTGGCCCGATCGGTCCACTTATGATTTTGAATGCCTTTTTATACCCACCACCGAAGGATGGGGGTATATTCATTTTGTCATTCCGTTTGCAACACATCGAAATATCCACTTCCGACCCTATAAAGTATATATATTCTTGATCAGCGTGAAAATCTAAGACGATCTAGACATGTCCGTCCGTCTGTCCGTCTGTCCGTCTGTCTGTTGAAATCACGCTACAGCCTTTAAAAATAGAGATATTGAGCTGAAATTTTGCACAGGTTCTTTTTTTGTCCATAAGCAGGTTAAGTTCGAAGATGGGCTATATCGGACTATATCTTGATATAGCCCCCATATAGACCGATCCGCCGATTTGGGGTCTTAGGCCCATAAAAGCCACATTTATTATCCGATTTTGCTGAAATTTGGGACGGTGAGTTGTGTTAGGCCCCTCGACATCTTTCGTCAATTTGGCTCAGATCGGTCCAGATTTGGATATAGCTGCCATATAGACCGATCCTCAGATTTAGGGTCTTAGGCCCATAAAAGCCACATTTTATAACCGATTTAGATGAAAATTGACACAGTGAGTTGTGTTAGGCCCTTCAACATTCTTCGTCAATTTGGCTCAGATCGGTCCAGATTTGAATATAGCTGCCATATAGACCGATCCTCAGATTTAGGGTCTTAGGCCCATAAAAGCCACATTTTATAACCGATTTGGATGAAAATTGACACAGTGAGTTGTGTTAGGCCCTTCAACATTCTTCGTCAATTTGGCTCAGATCGGTAAAGATTTGGATATAGCTGCCATATAGACCGATCCTCCAATTTATGGTCTTAGGCCCATAAAAGCCACATTTATAATCCGATTTCGCTGAAATTTGGGACAGTGAGTTGCGTTGAGCCCTTTGATATCCTTCGTCAATTTGGCTCAGATCGGTGCAAATTTGGATATAGCTGCCATATACACCGATCCTCCGATTTATGGTCTTAGGCCCATAAAAGCCACATTTATTATCCGATTTTGCTGAAATTTGGGACAGTGAGTTGCGTTGAGCCCTTCAACATCCTTCGTCAATTTGGCCCAGATCGGTCCAAATTTGGATATAGCTGCCATATAGACCGATCCTCCGATTTATGGTCTTAGGCCCATAAAAGCCACATTTATTATCCGATTTTGCTGAAATTTAGGACAGTGAGTTGCCTTAGGCCCTTCGACATCTTTCTTCTATTTGGCCCTGATCGGTTCAGATTTGGATATAGCTGCCATATAGACCGATCTCTCGATTTAAGGTTTTGGGCCCATAAAAAGCGCATTTATTGTCCGATGTCGCCGAAATTTGGGACAATGACTTGTGTTGGGCCCTTCGATATTTGTCTTCAATTTGGCTCAGATCGGTCCAGATTTGGATATAGCTGCCATATAGACCGATCTCTCGGTTGAACAATGACTTGTACTTATAAGCATTTGGTCTAAATCGGATGATATCTATAGAGCTGCTATGTGGCATAAGGTATGCATTTTTCACTGGATTTTGACGAAATGTGGTTCACATATATACCCGAGGTGGTGGGTATCCAAAGTTCGGACCGGCCGAACTTAACGCCTTCTTACTTGTTTTTGGATAAGAAGGAGGGTGCTCCTCCTTCCGATATCGAAAAAATTATATAGCATATGTTTCCCTACAGACCAACCTGCCCAATCTGTGAACATTTCCAGAAAATCGGTTCCGCCGTTTTTGAGTTTGTACGGAACAAACAAACAAAACGAGTCCCATATAGTCGTGATTGGCTAATATGCCCATTTGGGGGAGTTTTTTGGTGGATGGGATAAACCCCTATATTTCGACCTGATTTTGTATGCCACTTTCGTAATCTACTCCCGAATACCTTTCATTTGAGCCCCATATTGATATGGACGTTCAATTTGTATGCTTTCAGAAATTTTGGGGTTAGGGCGACTTTCTGGGTACTTTGAACCAATTTTTAACACCATTTTCGCAATCTACTCTTCAATACCTTTTATTTGATGCCCATATTGTCATTATTGGTCTACTTTTGATTTTGGGTAGTACTGTTGGTGGTAAGGGGGAGGGTCCGCCCCCCTTACGATATCAACAAATTATAAAGCCTGTACCTCCCTCATGATCATAGCCGCAAACTACTCCCGAATACCCTTCATTTGAGTTGCATATTGTCATGATCGTCCAATAAACCTATTTTAGGGGGTTTTTGGGGATGGGGCGGCTCCCCAGGTACTTGGACCCAATTTCAAATATGAAATTCGTTCTTTACTCCTGAAACCCTTTCATTAAAGTACCATATTGTCCTAATCGGTACACTTTTATTTTTAGGTAGTACTTTAAGGGGAGGGTCCGCCCCCCTTCCGATTTCAAAAAGATATATAGATTATGTTTCCTTCCACCTACTATATAGCCTATGTTTTCTCCAACCTACACAATCTGGGAAAATTTCAAGGTAATCTGTTCAGCCGTTTATTTACCCACCTCCATAGGATGGGGGTATACTAATCTAGTTATTCCGTTTGTAACACCTGATCTGAAATCCCATCAAGTATATATACTCGGGATCGTCTCGACATTCTGATTCGAAGTAGTCACGTCCGTCCATCCGGCTGTCGAAATCACGATATCGGCCGAATGCGTAAAGATAGCCGCTTGCAATTTTTCACAGATACTTAGTATTGATGTAGGTCGTTGGGGATTACAAATGGGCCATATCGGTTAAGATTTCGATATAGCTCCCATATAAACCGATTAGACTTCTTGAGCCCCTGGGAGCCGCAATTTTTGTCCTACTTGACTGAAATTTTGCACGTGATGTTCTGTTATGACTCCTAACAACTGTGCCAAGTACGGTCCAAATCGGTCAAGAACCTGATATAGCTCCCACATAAAAGCTAGGCGCTTGAAATTTTGCAAAAATACTTTTTGTTAGTGTAGGTCTGTTGGGATTGTAAATGGGTAAAATAGGTCCATGTTTTGATATAGCTGCCATATAAATCGATCTTGGGTCTTGACTTCTTGAGCCGCTAGAGCGCGATATTCTCATCCGATTTGGCTGAAATTTGGCATGAGATGTTTTGTTATGACTTCCAACAACTGTACCAAATATGCTTCAAATCGGTTCATAACCTGATATAGCTGCCATATAAACCGATCCTTGGTATTGACTTCTTGGGCCGCTAGAGGGCACAATGCTCGTCCGATTTGGCTGAAATTTGGCATGAGATTTTCCGCTATGATTTCCAACAACTGTGCTAAGTATGGCTAAAATCGGTTCATAACCTAATATAGCTGCCATATAAACCCATCTGGGATCTTGACTTCTTGAGCCGCTAGAGGGCGCAATTCTCATCCAATTTGGCTGAAATTTTGCATGAGATGTTTCGTTATGATTTCCAACAACTGTGCTAAGTATGGCTAAAATCGGTTCATAACCTGATATAGCTGCCATAAAAACCGATCTGGGATCTTGACTTCTTCAGCCGCTAGAGGGCGCAATTCTCATCCGATTTGGCTGAAAATTGGCGTGAGATGTTTCGTTATGATTTCCAACAACTGTGCTAAGTACGGCACAAATAGGTACATAACCTGATATAGCTGCCATATAAACCCATCTGGGATCTTGACTTCTTGAGACACTAGAGGGCGTAATTCTCATCCGATTAGGAAGAAATTTTGTACAACGACTTCTCTCATGACCTTTAATATGTTTAATATGGTCTGCATCTATCAATAGCTTGTTACAGCTCCCATATAAACCTATCTCTCGTTTTTGTTTCTTAAGCCCCTACAAGGCGCAATTCTTATCCGAATGGACTGAAATGTTCCACAATATTCAGCATTCAACTATTTATGGTCCGATTCGGACTATGACAGTTTTTTTTTTGATTATTCTTTATTTACCTAAAAAGAGATACCGCGCAAAGAACTCGACAAATGCGATACATGGTGGAGGGTATATAAGATTCGGCCCGGACGTTGCAGAATTTATACACTTTTTTGGGTCTCAGATCAATATTTCGATGAGCTACAAACGGAATGACGAAATTACTATACCCCCATCCTATGAGGGAGGGTATAATGGGATGGCACTGCCAAATTAAAACCAAACCAATGTCAACTTCCTTATTCGACTTTATTATCAGGTACCGTTTTAGCCACTGCTCAAAATTCACTCTCGGCTTTGCATTATTATTTCCATACTACTTTGGAGTTATGTGCTTATTATCATCATCATCATCATCAACTGGGTATACGGCAAAACGTGTGGTTTTCATTATTTCAATTAAAAATGTTTTAATGTTCTCTTGCATTTTTCATTGCCGTAGATAAAGTTTCATTTTATTATTGAGTTGAATATTAAGAAGAAGACAGCGCCGAAGAAGAAAAGTCCAAAGTTCACTTAAAATGCCTCATTTACATGGCAGTGTGTGTGTGTGTGTGAGTGTGAGCTGCTGCACTTCAAGAAGAAAATGTGTCAACATGTCACATTTTAATGAATTTCAACAGAAAAGAAAGAATTAAAAGACCGAAAATAATGCAAAGCTACAGAAATCAAGACAGACAAAAAACCCCACAATAAGAAAACTCCAAAAAGCACATCGTGCATGCATATGTGGCAAAATAGTTGTCAAAAAATGAAGTTTTAAATAAGTAAGAGCATGGTAAGTTTGGCCGAGCCGAATCTTATATACCCTCCATCATGGATCGCATTTGTCGAGTTCTATGCGCGGTATCTCTTTTTAGGCAAACAAAAATATTGAATAAGAACTGTTGAGCTATTAGAGCTATATCAAGTTATACTCCGATTCGGACCACAAATGAATGATGATGATAGAAGTCATTGTGTAATATTTCAGTTCATTGGGATAAGAATTGCGCCCTCTAGAGGCTAAAGAAGCAAAATCGGGAGATGGGTATATATGGGACCTGTATCAAGCTATTGATCGATTCAGACAATATTAGACACGTAAATTGAGGGTCATGAGAAAAGCCGCTGTACAAAATTTCAGCCAAATCGGATGACAATTGCGCCCTCTAGAGGCTCAAGAAGTCAAGATGCCAGATCGGTTTATATGGTAGCTATATAAGGTTATGTACCGATTTACGCCATACTCAGCACAGTTATTGGAAGTCATAACAAAACACCTCATGCAAAATGTCAGCCAAATCGGCTAACAATTGCGCCCTCTAGAGGCTCAAGAAGTCAAGACCCAAGATCGGTTTATATGGCAGCTATATCAGGTTATGTACCGATTTACGCCATACTAAGCACAGTTATTGGAAGTCATAACAAAACACCTCATGCAAAATTTCAGCCAAATCGGCTAAGAAGTGCGCCCTCTAGAGGTTCAAGGTTTATAGCTGCCATATAAACCAATCTTGGGTCTTGACTTCATGAGCATCTAGAGCGCACAATTCTCGTCCGATTTGGCAGAAATTTTGCACGAAGTGTTTTATTTTAACTTCCAACTACTGCGCTAAGTATAGTTCAAATAGGTTCATAATCTGATATAGCTGCCATATAAACCGATCAGGGATCTTGACATCTTGAGCCTCTAGAGGGCGCACTCCTCGTCCGATTTGCCTGAAATTTTGCGTGAGGTGTTTTGTAATTACTTTCGATAACTGTGCTAAGTATGGTTTAAATCGGTCTATGTTTTGATATAGCTGCTATATAAACCGATCTGGGATCTTGACTTTTTGACCCTCTAGAGGGCGCAATTCTCGTCCGATTTGGCAGAAATTTTGCATGAGGTGTTTTGTTATGATGTTAAACAACCGTGCCAAGTATGGCCCAAATTGGTACATAACCTGATATAGCTGCCATATAAACCGATCTTGGGGCTTGACTTCTTGACCCTCTAGAGGGCGCAATTCTTATCCGATTTGATTTAAATTTTGCACGTTGTGTTTTGGTATCACTTTCAACAACTGTGCTGAGTATGATTGAAATCGGTTCATAATCTGGTATGGCAGTCATATAAACCGATCTTGGATCTTGACTTCTTGAGCCAATAGAACGCGCAATTTTCATCCGATTTGGCTGAAATTTTGCATGAGATGTTCTGTTGTGACTTCCAATAATTGTGCCAAGTATGACGCTAATCGGTACATAACCTGATATAGCTGCCATATAAACCGATCTGGGATCCTGACTTCTTGAGCCTCTAGAGGGCGAAATTCTCGTCCGATTTGACTGAATTTTTGTACAACGGCTTCTCTCATGACCTTCAACATACGTGTCTTATATGGTCTGAATCGTTCAATAGCTTGATACAACTCCCATTTAAACCTATATCCCGATTTTGCTTCTTGAGCCCCTACAAGGCGCAATTCCTATCCGAATGAACTGAAATATTACGCAATGACTTCTACAATGATCAGCATTCATTTATGGTCCGAAACGGACTATGACTTGTTATAGCTCCAATAGCATAACTATTCTTATTCAATATTCTTTGTTTGCCTAAAAGGAGAACTCGACAAATGCGATCCATGGTGGAGGGTTTTTAAGATTCGGCCCGACCGAACTGAGCACGCTCTCACTTGTTTTAATTTGCTAAAGTCATCAAACCAAAAATAAATCAAACCGAGTCTTTAACATCCATATCTCTATCACAAACCTATGCTGTTGCGGTTGCCCTTTGCGGTTACATTTCTCTCGGAATAAAGAAATTCCCATTCAGAGGTATTTACCCAGAATGTCAAAACCGGAATTAAATCAACTCGATTGTTGATATCTAAATTTAAAAATAAAAAAATAAAAAAAATTCTCAAGCATAGTAAAAATGAACATTGTTGCTGCTATTTTTAAACAACTCATTATTCACTCTGACCACATACAATCGCCAACAACAGACGTATGTTTGGCCGCTGGCTGACGATATTTGCATGAAGTGTGGAAATTCCCAACAAATAATGGATTAAATATAAAGAAATAACTTTCAATGACTCTGTCGCTGCAATTTTATTTAAGGAGGCTATAAAAACAAAACCTCAAAATGCTAGGAAATGTTAAGAGCGAACATAATATGATGTTGTTGTTCTTGTGTAGCGACATGTTGCAACAACAACACAAAGACTTTTCCTATCCTCCTCCTAGATGTTCTTGAACTGAAAAAAGGTTCCCAGATGTGTCCAGTGGGGTCCAGTGCTGCATTCAGACCAAATATTACACTTAACCACGTTTCTTATTCAAAACAGCAAAAATGTTTGCTAAAACAGCAGCTTTTGTCTGCTGAAAATGGGAAAGCAGACATGACTGACGTTTCAGCAAATAAAGGACTGCTATTTTAGCAACTTTCCCATCAGTCCGCCTGTCTGTCTGTCTGAAATAACGCTACAGTCTTCAACAAGTAAGAGCTTGCTAAGAGCGGCCTGGCCGAATCTTATATACCCTCCACCATGGATCGCATTTGTCGAGTTCATTGCCCGGTATCTCCTTTTAGCCAAACAGAGAATAATGGATAAGAATTGTAATGCTATTGGAGCCATATTAAGTTATAGTCCGATTCGGACCACAAATGAATTGAATCTTGAAGACCATGGTAGAAGTCATTGTGCCAAATTTCAAACAAATCGGATGAAAATTGCGCCCTCTAGAGGCTGGGTTTATATGGGAGCTGTCTCAGGCTACAGATCGATTCAGACCATATTTGAAACGAATGGTGAAGGTCATAGGAGAAGTCGTTGAAAAGAATTTCAGCCAAATCGGGTAAGGAATGCGCCCTCTAGAGGCATAAGAAGTCAAGATTCAAGATCGGTTTGTATGACAGCTATATCAGGTTATGGACCGATTTGAACGTTACCTAGCACAAATGTTGGAAGTCATAGCAAAACACCTCCTGCAAGATTTCACCCAAATCGGATAAGAATTGCGCCCTCTAGTGGCCCAAGAAATCAAGATTCAAGATCGGTTTATATGGCAGCTATATCAGGTTATGGACCGATTTGAACGTTACCTAGCACAAATGTTGGAAGTCACAACAAAACACCTCCTGCAAGATTTCAGCCAAATCGGATAAGAATTGCGCCCTCTAGCGGCTCAAGAAGTCAAGATCCCAGATCGGTTTATATGACAGCTATACTAAGTTATGAACCGATTTCAACCATACTTAGCACAGCTGTTGGAAGTCACAACAAAACACCTCGTGCAAAATTTCAACCAAATCGGATAAGAATAGCGCCCTCTAGTGGCTCAAGAAATCAAGATCCCAGATCGATTTATATGGCAGCTATATCAAGGTATGGACCGATTTGAACGTTTCTTAGCACAAATGTTGGAAGTCATAGCAAAACACATCGTGCAAAATTTCAACCAAATCGGATAGGAATTGCGTCCTCTAGAAGCTTAAGAAGTCAAGCTCGAAGATCGGTTTATATGACAGCTATATCAGGTTATGGACCGATTTAAACGTTACCTAGCACAAATGTTGGAAGTCATAGCAAAACACCTCCTGCAAGATTTCAGCCAAATCGGATGAGAATTGCGCCCTCTAGTGGCCCAAGAAGTCAAGACCCAAAATCGGTTTATATGACAGCTACACTAAGTTATGAACCGATTTCAACCATACTTAGCACAGCTGTTGGAAGTCACAATAAAAACACCTCGTGCAAAATTTCAACCAAATCGGATAAGAATAGCGCTCTCTAGTGGCTCAAGAAGTCAAGATCCCAGATCGGTTTATATGGCAGCTATATCAGGTTATGGACCGATTTGAGCCTTACTTAGCAAAGCGCCTTTTAGGGGCTCAAAGCCTTAAATCAAGAAATCGCTCTATATGGCACTTATATATAAATCTGAACCGATATGGGCCAAATTAAAAAAGGATGTCGAAGGGCTAAACACAAGTCACTGTACCAAATTTCAGCAAAATCGGAAAAAATAAAGCATTTATGAGCATTAGACCCTTTATCGGCAGATCGGTCTATAGAGTAGCTATATCCAAATATGGTCCGATGTTGCCCGTTCAAAAACTCAACTCCCAACATAGGACCTAAATATGGTTCAGATCGAACTATATTTAGATATAGCTGCCATATAGACCGATCTCCAGATAAAGGGTCTGAAGCCCATAAAAGCTTCATTTAGTACCGGATTTCGCTGAAATTTTAGACAAAGGGTTATTTTAAGCCTCCCAATATCTGACCTAAATATGGATGAAATCAGAATATATTTGGATATAGCTGCCGTATAGACCGATCTCCAGATAAAGGGTCTGAAGCCCATAAAAGCTTTATTTAGTACCGGATTTCGCTGAAATTTTAGACAAAGGGTTATTTTAAGCCTCCCAATATCTGACCTAAGTATGGATCAAATCAGAATATATTTGGATATAGCTGCCATATACACCGATCTCCCGATTAAGGGTCTGAAGCCCATAAAAACTTTAGCTTTTATCCGATTTTGCTGAAATTTCAAATAGTGAGTAGTTTTAGGCCACCCGCCATCCGACCCAAATATGGTTTAGATCGAACTTTATTTAGATAAAGCTGCCATATAGACCGATCTCCCGATTAAGGGTCTGAGGCCCATAAAAGCTTTATTTCTTATTCGATTTCGCTGAAATTTGGAATAATGCGCAGTTTTGAGCCTACCAACATCCGACTTAAACATGGTACAGATCGTAATATGTTTAGATATAGCTGCCATATAGACCGATCTCCCGATAGGGGGTCTGAAGCCCATAAAAGCTTTATTTATTACCCGATTTCGCTGAAATTTTAAACAAAGGGTTATTTTAAGCCTCCCAATATCTGACCCAAATATGGTTTAGATCGAACTTTATTTAGATATAGCTGCCATATAGACCGATCTCCCGATAAGGGGCTTCAGCCCATAAAAGCTTTATCTTTTATCCGATTTCGCTGAAATTTCAAATAGTGAGTAGTTTTAGGCCACCCGCCATCCGACCCAAATATGGTAAAGATCGGACCATATTTAGATATAGCTGCCATATAGACCGATTTCCCGATTAGGGGTCTGAAGCCCATAAAAGCTATATTTTTTATCCGATTTAGCTGAAATTTCAAATAGTGAGTAGTTTTAGGCCACCCGCCATCCGACCCAAATATGGTAAAGATCGGAATGTAGTTAGATATAGCTACCATATACACCGATCTCCCGATTAAGGGTCTGAGGCCCATAAAAACTTTATTTCTTATCCGATTTCGCTGAAATTTGGAATAATGCGCAGTTTTGAGCCTACCAACATCCGACTTAAACATGGTACAGATCGTAATATATTTGGATATAGCTGCCATATAGACCGATCTCCCGATAGGGGGTCTGAAGCCCATAAAAGCTTTATTTATTACCCGATTTCGCTGAAATTTTAAACAAAGGGTTATTTTAAGCCTCCCAATATCTGACCCAAATATGGTTTAGATCGAACTTTATTTAGATATAGCTGCCATATAGACCGATCTCCCGATAAGGGGTCTGAAGCCCATAAAAGCTTTATCTTTTATCCGATTTTGGTGAAATTTCAAATAGTGAGTAGTTTTAGGCCACCCGCCATCCGACCCAAATATGGTAAAGATCGGACTGTAGTTAGATATAGCTACCATATAGACCGATCTCCCGATTAGGGGTCTGAAGCCCACAAAAGCTTTATTTTTTATCGGTTTTAGCTGAAATTTGGAGTAGTGAGTAGTTTTAGGCCACCCGCTATCCAACCCAAATATGGTAAAGATCGGACTGTAGTTAGATATAGCTACCATATAGACCGATCTCCCGATAAAGGGTCTGAGGCCCATAAAAGCTTTATTTGTTATCGGATTTAGCTGAAATTTGGAATAGTGCGCAGTTTTAAGCCTCTCAACGTCCGACTCAAATATGGTACAGATCGGACTATATTAAGATATAGCTGCCATATAGACCGATCTCCCAATAAGGGGTCTGAAGCCCATAAAAGCTATATTTTTCATCCAATTTAGCAGAAATTTGGAAATGTGCGCAGTTTTAAGCCTCTCAACGTCCGACTCAAATATGGTACAGATCGGACTATATTAAGATATAGCTGCCATATAGACCGATCTCCCGATAAGGGGTCTGAAGCCCATAAAAACTTTATTTTTTTATCCGATTTCGTTGAAATTTGAAATTCAAAATTCAACAGACCCTTTAATATCCTTGCCGAATTTGGGTGCATAAGTTATCCAATTTTCACCAGATTGTGACGAAAAGGGGGTTTACATATATACCCGAGGTGGTGGGTATCCATAGTTCGGCCCGGCCAAACTTAATGCCTTTTTACTTTTTTTTTTTTTTTTTTTTTTGAAAAACTTCCCTATAGCTCTTCAAAAATCACCCTTTTATCCTTTTATCCACCCAATCCATTAACTAACCCATAGATGGGCAAAAACAAACAACCGCACATAAATTCCTATACCCTCGGGCATAGGTCGGGATTTACTATCACTCATACAAACACAATTTATTATTTTCTTTTCAGCTGTGTTAGTATGCCCATCACTGATCTATACTTGCATCCATCCATCATAATTCCATCCATCCATCCTTCGTCCACCTATCCATCATCTACCATCCAAGTAATCCCTTTTATTTCATTTCACTTCATCATTCACCCAAATGTCTTCTCTATTCCCCATTTATACAATGTAATGACTTTTGCGAAATATGATTCACATCAAATTCCTTCAAATGCATTCCATTATTACTCATCTTTTATCATTGGATGGCAATGATAAACGCACCAGATGGACAGACTCAGCATCTATGGTTGGTATTTGAGCAGACAATAATAGTGGCTGCAGTTTTTAGTCATCGCCGCCACTGACACCACCACCACCACCACTCAAACAAATGGACAATGATGCAAATGTTGAAAGAACCCACAATGACGGCCACAAATATGGCAGATGATGGGGCCGCCGCTGAACAATGATGACGAATGAAGATTCCGACTATGATATGGGCTATAAAATTGTCCGACATTTGCCACATTCTTTTCTAAATACTTGGGCATGCACATCAGATAAAAAGCAAAACAAGGCGCATATATTACAGCCCACGAGTTTCTTCTAATAGTCAGTGATATTTTTTATACCCTCCGCCATAGGATGGGGGTATACTAATTTCGTCATTCTCATACCCGAAATATTCGTCTAAGACCCCTTAAGGTATATAAATTCTTGATTTAATTTTCATGTCTTTTTAAGTCGATCTAGTCAGGTCCGTCCGTCTGTCCGTCCGTCCATCAGTCTGTCCGTCTGTCGAAAGCACGCTAACTTTCGAAGGAGTAAAGCTAGCAGCTTCAAATTTTGCACAAATACTTCTTATTAGTGTAGGTCGGTTGGAATTGTAAATGGGCCATATCAGTCCATGTTTTGATATAGCTGCCATATCAACAGATCTTGGGTCTTGACTTCTTGAGCCTCTAGAGGACGCAATTCTTATCCGATTCGAATGAAATTTTGCACGACATGTTTTGTTATGATATCCAATAACTGTGCCAACTATGGTTCAAATCGGTCCATAACCTGATATAGCTGTCGTATATACCGATCTTGGGTCTTGACTTCTTGAGCCTCTAGAGGACGCAATTCTTATCCGATTCGAATGAAATTTTGCACGACATGTTTTGTTATGATATCCAATAACTGTGCCAACTATGGTTCAAATCGGTCCATAACCTGATATAGCTGTCGTATATACCGATCTTGGGTCTTGACTTCATGAGCCGCTAGAGGGCGCAATTCTCATCCGATTTGGCTGATATTTTGCATGACGTGTTTTGTTATGACTTCCAACTGCTGTGCTGAGTATGGTTGAAATTGGTCCATAATCTGATATAGCTGCCATATAAACAGATCTTGGGTTTTGACTTCTTGAGCCTCTAGAGGGCGCAATTCTCATCCGATTTGGCTGAAATGTGTCATGAGGTGTTTTGTTATGACTTCCAACAAATGTGCTGAGTATGGTTGAAATTGGTCCATAACCTGATACAGCTGTCATATAAACCGATCGGGGATCTTGACTTCATGAGCCGCTAGAGGGCGCAATTGTCATCCAATTTGGCTGAAATTTTGCATGAGGTGTTTTGTTATGACCTCCAACAACTGTGCTGAGTATGTTTGAAATTGGTCCATAACCTGATATAGCTGTCATATAAACCGATCTGGGATCTTGAATTCTTGAGCCGCTAGAGGGCGCAATTCTCATCCGATTTGGCTGAAATGTGTCATGAGGTGTTTTGTTATGACTTCCAACAACTGTGCTGAGTATGGTTGAAATTGGTCCATAACCTGATACAGCTGTCATATAAACCGATCGGGGATCTTGACTTCATGAGCCGCTAGAGGGCGCAATTGTCATCCGATTTGGCTGAAATGTTGCATGAGATGTTTTGTTTTGACTTCCAACAACTGTGCTGAGTATGGTTGAAATTGGTCCATAACCTGATACAGCTGTCATATAAACCGATCGGGGATCTTGACTTCATGAGCCGCTAGAGGGCGCAATTGTCATCCAATTTGGCTGAAATTTTGCTTGAAATGTTTTAATACGACTTTCAACAACTGTGCTGAGTATGGTTGAAATTGGTCCATAACCTGATATAGCTGCCATATAAACAGATCTTGGGTTTTGACTTCTTGAGCCTCTAGAGGGCGCAATTCTTATCCGATTGGAATGAAATTTTGCACGACATGTTTTGCTATGACTTGCAACAGATGTGCTAAATTAGGTTCAAATTGTTACATAACCTGATATAGCTGTCATATAAACCGATCTTGGGTCTTGACTTCTTGAGTCGCTAGAGGCCGCACTTCCCATCCGCTTTGGCTGAAATTTTGCACGAAATGTTTTAATATGACTTTCAACAACTGTGCTGAGTATGGCTGAAATTGGTCCATAACCTAATACAGCTGTCATATAAACCTATCTGGGGTCTTTACTTCTTGAGGCTATATAGGGCGCAATTCCTATACGATTTGGCGGAAATTTTGTACAACGGCTTCTCCCATGACCTTCAATATGCGTGCCTAATATGATCTAAATCGATCTATAGCTTGATACAGCTCCCATATAAACCGATCTCCCGATTTTGCTTCTTGAGCCCCAACAAGGCGCAATTCTTATTGGAATGGACTGAAACCACACTACAGTCCTTAAAAATAGAGATATTGAGCTGAAACTTTCCATAGATTCTTTTTTTTTTTTTGTCCATAAGCAAGTTAAGTTCGAAGATGGGCTATATCGGACTATATCTTCATATAGCCCCCAAATAGACCGATCCGCCAATTTAGGGTCTTAGGCCCATAAAAGCCTCGTTTATTTTTCGATTTTGCTGAAATGTGGGACAGTGAGTTGTGTTAGGCCCTTCGACATCTTTTTTCAATTTGGCCCAGATCGGTCTAGATTTGGATATAGCTGCCATATAGACCGATTTCTCGATTTAAGTTAAGCCCCCATCTTCAATTTGGCCCATATCGGTTCAGATTTGGATATAGCTGTTATATAGACCGATTTCTCGATTTAAGGTTTTGGGGCCATAAAAGGCGCATTTATTGTCCGATGTCGCCAAGTATGATATTCTATAGTCTCTTCTTCTTCGATGTCCTCTTTTTCTTCGATGTCGTTGCTGGCAACCTTCAGTCTATCAGCATGTTTTCCGATAAGACAGTGACCTGTCATGACGGACACAATGACTGAGACGTCTGTTCTAGTCAGTGATAACAAAGCGGTAGACCTCTTCAAGTCAAAATTAGGCCACATAGTTTTGGAATTTTCACAGCCCCCTCTTTGTGACCATCTATCATTCGTTGTCCTTCGGGCTCGGTCCAGAAAACTTAGCTTTCATGTCGCTGGAGGCATACCCACAGATTCCAGTGTCCCTGGAACGTATAGGGTAGTCCCAAATCTCGCAAGCTCGTACGCTTTATAATTCCTTGTGATATCTCTGTGGCTCGGTACCCACAACAGGTGAATTTTGAACTGTTTAGTCATCTCTTTGAATGATCTGCGACAAACGAGGGCGGTTTTTGAGTTAAAAAAATACGTTATTCAGGGATTTAATGGCTGCCTCTACAGTCATCTCGTCTGCCCTCTCATTGCTTTTTACTTCGATACGGCCCAGCACCAAAAATATGCAGATTAATATATCCTCAGAGAAGACTTTAATCTCCTTACATTCGATGACCGTTCGTGACCTTACCATTCTGGACATGAGATTCACAAACGACGAACTCGCGAAGCCGATCTCGGTTTCTGGGATCTCAATGAAGAATCTAAGAGTTGTTCTGTTCTAGAGTGGCACGAACTTCCAAATGGCAGTACCAGGCTTTCGTCAAACCAAGATCTTTTGTCGTTAATTGGCTGACTGGATTATACGGTCACCTGTGAGAATTTCTTCGAAGTTCGCCTGGTTCCCTACCTCTTTTGTCTTGGACGTAATTTTTCTGTCGTCTTGCAGCACAGTAGGGTGTATCACCATAAACTTTAAGTCTCCAAATTAAGCGGCTATTAAACGAGGTTACTATTCGCATACCGTCCAACCTAAACTTAGAACTCTTTACCGGTGTCAGTACACATCGCCAAGGGTGTACATCTTGGCAGCGTAGTTTTCACTATACATATGCAAACCAAGACACAAATAAATTTGTGTATACAAGCATATATATAAATGGGGTGGAAATTCTCCAGACTCTCTAGCCCCTGTATGGTGTTATGATCAAGTTTGCCAAAAACGTTTTCTACGCAAAATTTCCTATAATTTGAGTACCATATTGTTAACTTTCCGCTACATATCATGGTGGTGGAAGAAGGGGAGTATAGATGTCCCCCAGGCCCGAGCCAAAAAAAAACAAATTTTATATACATGCCAGTTGGATGAAAAAGAAAAGAGAAAAGTGTACTTTTATGCCATTTTCCCCCATTAACTGCACTTTTGCTCACCTTAATAGAGAGTTCATAACAGTTCAAGACAATAGAGTACTCTGTATATAAACTATGTGCGGGGAGACCGACATCCACACCCTGATAAGTGTGAAGCACACGGAAACTCTTTAAGACTTCTCTCAACATGAATGGTTTCTAATCTTTTCTGTCATATTCATATTCTACGCAAAATTTCCTATAATTTGAGTACCACATTGTTAACATTCCGCTACATTTCATCATGGTGGAAGAAGGGGAGTATAGAGGTCCCCCAGGCCCGAGCCCAAAAAAAAATTTATATGCATGGCATTTTCCCCATAAACTGCACGTTTGCTCACCTTAATAGACAGTTCACAACAGCGTCAAGTCAATAGAGCACTCTGTATATAAACTATGTGCGGGAAGATCGACATTCGCACTCTGATAAGTGTGAAGCACACTGAAACTCTTTAAGACTTCTCTCAACATGGTTGGTTTCTGATCTTGTCTGTCATATTCATATTCTACGCAAAATTTCCTATAATTTGAGTACCATATTGTTAACATTCCGCTACATTTCATGGTGGTGGAAGAAGGGGAGTATAGAGGTCCCCCAAGCCCGAGCCAAAAAAACAAAACAATTTTATATACATGTCAGTGGGATGAAAAAGTTTTATTTTATGCCATTTTCCCCATAAACTGCACGTTTGCTCACCTTAATAGACAGTTCACAACAGCTTTATTCATCAAGGCAATACAGTACTCTGTATATAAACTATGTGCGGGGAGACCGACATCTACACTCTGATAGGTGAGAAGCAGAATAAAACTCTTTAAAACTTCTCTCATTATGAATGGTTTCTGATGTTGTCTCTCATATTCGTATTCTACGCAAAATTTCCTATCAATTGAGTACCATATTGTTAACATTCCGCTACATTTTATCATGGTGGAAGAAGGGGAGTATAGAAGTCCCCCAGGCCCGAGCCCAAAAACAAAAATGTATATGAATGGAATTTTCCCCATAAACTGCACGTTTGCTCACCTTAATAGACAGTTCACAACAGCTTTATTCATCAAGGCAATACAGTACTCTGTATATAAACTATGTGCGGGGAGACCGACATCTACACTCTGATAGGTGAGAAGCAGAATAAAACTCTTTAAAACTTCTCTCATTATGAATGGTTTCTGATGTTGTCTCTCATATTCATATTCTACGCAAAATTTCCTATCAATTGAGTACCATATTGTTAACATTCCGCTACATTTCATGGTGGTGGAAGAAGGGGAGTATGGAGGTCCCCCAGGCCCTAGCCCAAAAAATTAAACAATTTTATATACATGCCAATGGAATGAAAAAGAAAAGAGAAAGTTTGAATTGTATGCCATTTTCCCCGTAATCCGCACTTTTGCTCACCTTAATAGACAGTTCACAACAACAAGGCAAAAGAGTACTCTGTGTATAAACTATGTGCGGGGAGACCGACATCTACACTCTGATAGGTGAGAGGCAGAATGAAACTCTTCAAGACTTCTCTCAACATGCATGGTTTCTTACAATTTGTTCAACTTTACTAAGTCAAGCTGCGACTTCCTTTTACAAGAACTCACGCGGCCATCAGTACTGGACTATTTGGGTTCCAAATTTTACTAGGCTTGTTTTAAAGATCTTATCTGTTTACAGGAGTCAGGACGCCACTTCAGAATCCTGTCTGGCCATTTGCCAGGACCTTGTTTAGGTTTCAAGCCAAAATTACGCAGAGAGTATTGGCTCAGAGGGGGGCTGCAGTCTTAATTTTTGACACCCACCTATAGAACGGTAGAATGGATTTGACAGCGAAACGGTAGCCATGTAGTTCATCGGCGGTATAAGCACTATACAGGATCTACGAGCAACATCTAGAGGTGTTACATAGGGAATAAATCAGATACTGTACCATTCCATGCATATCAACATTCAGCCCAGTTTTTATACCCACCACCGAAGGATGGGGGTATATTCATTTTGTCATTCCGTTTGCAACACATCGAAATATCCATTTCCGACCCTATAAAGTATATATATTCTTGATAAGCGTAAAAATCTAAGACGATCTAGACATGTCCGTCCGTCTGTCTGTTGAAATCACGCTACAGTCTTCAAAAATAGAGATATTGAGCTGAAGCTTTGCACAGATTCTTTTTTTGTCCATAAGCAGGTTAAGTTCGAAGATGGGCTAAATCGGAGTATATCTTGATATAGCCCCCATATAGACCGATCCGCCGATTTAGGGTCTTAGGCCCATAAAAGCCACATTTATTATCCGATTTTGCTGAAATTTGGGACTGTGAGTTGTGTTAGGCCCTTCGACATTCTTTTTCAATTTGGCCCAGATCGGTCCAGATTTGGATATAGCTGCCATATAGAGCGATCCTCCGATTTAGGGTCTTAGGCCCATAAAAGCCACATTTATTATTCGATTTTGCTGAAATTTGGGACTGTGAGTTGCGTTAGGCCCTCCGACATTATTCGTCAATTTGGCCCAGATCGGTCCAGATTTGGATATAGCTGCCATATAGAGCGATCTTCCGATTTAGGGTCTTAGGCCCAAAAGAGCCACATTTATTCTTCGATTTTGATGAAATTTGGGACAGTGAGTTGTGTAAAGCCCTTCGACATCCTTCGTCAATTTGGCTCAGATCGGCCCGGATTTGGATATAGCTGCCATATAAACCGATCCTCCGATAGAGTCTTAGGCCCATAATAGCCACATTTATTATCCGATTTTGCTGAAATTTGGGACAGTGAGTTGTGTTAGGCCCTTCGATATCCTTCGTCAATTTGGCTCAGATCGGTCTAGATTTGGATATAGCTGCCATATAGACCGATCCTCCGATTTAGGGTCTTAGGCCCAAAAGAGCCACATTTATTCTTCGATTTTGCTGAAATTTGGGACAGTGAGCTGTGTAAAGCCCTTCGACTTCCTTCATAAATTTGGTCCAGATCAATCGAGATTCGGAATGAAAGGTTGTTTACATATATACCCGAGGTGGTGGGTATCCAAAGTTCGGCCCGGCCGAACTTAACGCCTTTTTACTTGTTTTTAAAGCAAAAGTTTCATGAAAATTAGCTTAAATTAGCTTATCACATGTCCACTTTAAAAAATTTTGGTCGTATTAAACCAAAAGTTTAGTTAAGCTTTCTGTGCAAGACCATATCTAAACAAATTTGTAAGGCCTCAAAAAAATTTTTTTTTTTTTTTAATTTCTCAGGCAGTGCTTAAGCAACTCAGCAAGTCCTAGGGACACAAACAAACTTTTTGTTTGGCCAAAAACTGACCGACCTTTGTGATAACCTCAAACTGCCAGAGTCAACTACGCCAAAGGTAGAAAATGGCCACAATGCCAACAACGAAAATGAAACTCCCCAAAAGACGATACTTAAATCGTTTATGGCGTTTAAATAGTTGACCAACAAAAACAACTCAATTGTGGTTGTTGGAATAACAGCAACAACAACAACAAGAACAACGGCCACCCTTGCCCCTAGGGAAATCCCAAATAAAAATCTTTCTACCCAAAAAATGCCTTGCAACAATGAAAAGTTGAAGGCAGGCAGCTAACAAACCAAAAAAAAAAACCACCACAACAAAGAGGACGGACATAGGAACGGGCTTATCAAGACCGTTACACTTGTGCATAAGGAAGAAGAAGACGACATTGTCGACCAAGCGACCATTTAAGCCAAGGCTTGTGCTTGTGGCAGGAGCCTTGTGTGTGACATGGTCACAATTCTGGTATGTTGGTATGTTGTACAACGGCAGCAATAAAATAACAACAACGCCATACAATTGGCGTTGCAAACTCATTTTATTGCATGCATGTGTGAATTGTTGTGGCAACATTGTTGCAATGGCAGCGCCGCCATTGCCCCGTGGCAGAATCAGACAGCCACATCTCTTAAAGGCAGCCAACTCAACAAACATGTGCATCACTTACCCCAATAGCCAAACGAAACGAAGAGGGACAACAAGGAGGTGTGGGGGGGGGGGGGGGGTGGTCCAATAATTGATGATGTCGTTATTATTGCTGTATCCTTCAAATGGTCATGTTTAGTATGTTTGACAGTTTGTCAAAGGGTTATCACTTGGGAATCATCATTAAAAACCTGCTACGATCGGCCGAGCCGCATCTTGGGTATCAACCACCTTGGATTTCGCTAAAAATTTGCCTACATTAGCTCAGTTCGTATTTGAATTATTTTACAACAATCAAATCGAAAATTGGTTGCTGCTGCTGTGGTCTCAGGTAGTCATATCGGGGAATCGATATTTAAGGGACCTATACCAATACATAGACCAATTCAGATCACTCGTGGCACACACGCTGGAAAGAAGTCTTTGTGCCAAATTTCATCAAAATCAGGCAAAAATATAGGCCTCTAGGAACTCATGAAGTCAAAAGCGGGGAACGGTTTATATGGGGGCCGTATCAGTATATAGAACGATAGTGAAGATCGGAAATGCACCCAGTCTATGCACTGGTGTAAAGAGTGGGTGAGGTGTACTCACCCATACCGACCGATGATGTTGGCGTTTCCAGCAAACTGAGCAGAACCAGAATCCGGGTCCGTTCTTTTCAACCCCAACACGAAACAGAATCGTACTGAGGAGGCAATGCGGGATGTACCTCGCCCATGACGAAAAAGGGACGAACTCGTACACTGAGGCGGCAGCCCTGGCCAATGAAGGACTCCATGGGGTCAAACCGATAGGGAACTGGTGAGCTAACTAAACGAAAACGGGAATAAACAAAGTTTAGTTATTGAAATGACTGGACGAACTAGTGAACTAACTGAATGTACTAACTGCACGAAATAGTGAACTAACTAAAAGAAAAAGTGATTTAACTGGAGAAACTAAAGAACTGGCTGTATGACCTATGTGACAGTCAAGATGTTCAAATGACACGTGACTAAGGCTTAGCAGAACAAGTAAAAAGGCGTTAAGTTCGGCCGGGCCGAACTTTGGATACCCACCACCTCGGGAATATACGTAAACCACCTTTCATCAAAATCCGGTGAAAATTGTGTACCTGAATTTCGGCGACATCGGATAATAAATGCACCTTTTATGGGCCCAAAACCTTAAAAAGAGAGATCGGTCTATATGAAAGCTATATCCAAATCTTAACCGATCTGTGCCATATTGCAGGATTATGTCGAGGGGCTTAACTTAACTCACTGTTCCAAATTTCGGCAGCATCGGACAATAAATGAGCATTTTATGGGCCCAAAACCTGAAATCGAGAGATCGGTCTATATGGCAGCTATATCCAAAATTGGTCCGATCTGCACCAAATTGATGAGGGATATCAAAGGGTCTAACACAACTCCCTGTCCCAAATTTCAGCAAAATCGGATAATAAATATGGCTTTTATGGGCCTAAGACCCCAAATCGGAAGATCGGTCTATATGGTAGCTATATCCAAATCTGAACCGATCATGATCAAATTCAACAAAAATGTCGAAGGGCCTAAGACAACTCACTGTCCCAAATTTCAGCGAAATCGGACCATAAATGTGGCTTTTATGGGCCTTAGACCCTAAATCGGAGGATCGGTCTATATGACAGATATATCCAAATCTAGACCGATCTGAGCTAAATTGACAAAGGATGTCGAAGGGCCTAACACAACTCTCTGTTCCAAATTTCAGCAAAATCGGATAATAAATGTGGCTTTTATGGGCCTAAGGGTGTCGAAAGGCCTAAGACAACTCACTGTCCCAAATTTCAGCTAAATCGGATAATAAATGTGTCTTTGGTGGGCCTAAGACCCTTAACCGGAGGATCGGTCTATATGGCAGCTATATCCAAATCTGAACCGATCTGGGCCAATTTAACGAAGGAAGTCGAAGGGCCTTACACAACTCACTGTCCCAAATTTCAGCGAAATCGGATAATAAATGTGGCTTTTGTGGGCCTAAGACCCTTAACCGGAGGATCGGTCTATATGGCAGCTATATCCAAATCTGAACCGATCTGGGCCAATTTAACGAAGGAAGTCGAAGGGCCTAAGGCAACTCACTACCCCAAATTTCAACAAAATCGGATAATAAATGTGGCTTTTATGGGCCTAAGACCCAAAATCGGCGGATCGGTCTATATGGGGGCTATATCAAGATATAGTCCGATATAGCCCATCTTCGAACTTAACCTGCTTATGGACAAAAAAATAATCTGTGCAAAATTTCAGCTCAACATATCTATTTTTAAAGATTGTAGCGTGATTTCAACAGATAGACGGACAGACGGACGGACATGGCTAGATCGTCTTAGAGTTTTACGCTGATCAAGAATATATATACTTTATAGGGTCGGAAATGGATATTTCGATGTGTTGCAAACGGAATGACAAAATGAATATACCCCCATCCTTCGGTGGTGGGTATAAAAAAGGCGATGTAAACCTCTATGTGACGCAAGAACCTAAGTGCTTGAATCTCAATAACCTACCACCATGGTGTGTGATAATAGCTTAAAAATATCAAATGTGTATCAAATCAGGCATATACCAGGATTTAGACCGATTTGGGTAATACTTAACGTAGAATCGTGGTATTGGATTGCCCAAAAAGTAATTGCGGATTTTTCATATAGTCGGCGTTGACAAATTTTTTTCACAGCTTGTGACTCTGTAATTGCATTCTTTCTTCTGTCAGTTATCAGCTGTTACTTTTAGCTTGCCTTAGAGAAAAAAGGTGTAAAAAAGTATATTTGATTAAAGTTCATTCTAAGTTTTATTAAAAATGCATTTACTTTCTTTAAAAAATCCGCAATTACTTTTTGGGCAACCCAATAAAAACAAAAAAAAACTACCCTTTCTCAAGGAAAAGGGTAAGTGGCGAAATGGTAGGGCATGCGGGGGAGATAATGAAACGTTGGAGCATTTCCTTTGTCATTGCCCGGCTTTTGCGTCCAACAGATACCGGTACTTAGGTGGAGACACAATATCAGACATGAACCAATTTAGGGGAGTGGTTTCGAAAACAATTAAGAATTTTGTAAGTAGCACGGAATTCCTAACTCAAAATTTTCTTTTTTGAGGTTACTTTACAGTTTTTGGAGCGCACAACAAGCCGATAACTGGCTTAGGTGTATATCCATAGTAGCATGGGGGGGGATTAATATCTACACCCTCTTTTCAACCTAACCCTTTCTCAGGCGAAATGGAAGCAAGTGCAATGGGATAATAAAACTACAATTTCTCATGGGAAATGGGGTAATAAAAATACCATTTCCCTTGGGAAAGGGTAATAAAACTACCCTTTTACTTGTGACAGGGTAATAAAACTACCCATTCACTTGGAAAGAGGTAAAAAACTACGCTTTCCTTTGGCAAATGGCAATAAAACTACCCTTTCACTTGGTAATAGGTAATAAAACTACCCTTTTCTTTGGGAGAGGGTAAATAAAACCCTTCTCTTTGGGAAATAAAATCCTTTCACCTGGGAAAGGGTAATAAAACTACCCTCTTCCTTGGAAAAGGGTAACAAAACTACCCCCTCTCTCGAAAAGGGTAATAAAACTACCCTTTGCATTGGGAAAAGGTAATAAAACTACTCTCTCCCTTGCAAAAGGTTACTAAAACTACATTTTCCCTTGGGAAAGGGTAACAAAACTTCCCTTTCCTTTGGGAAAGGGTAACTAATCCACCCTTTTCTCTGGGAAATGGTACTAAAACTACCCTTTCCCTTTGAAAAGGATAATAAGAGTACCCTTTCCTTTGGGAAAGGGTAAATAAAACCATTCTAGTTGGGAAAAAACCCGTTCACCTAGGAAAGGGTAATAAAACTACCCCTTTCGTTGGGAAGGGGTAATAAAACTACCCTTTCTCTTGGGAAAGGGTAATAAAACTATCCCCATCCTTGGGAAAGGGCAATAAGACTATCCCCATTCTTGGGAAAGGTTAATAAAACTACCTCTTCCCATGGGAAAGGGTAATAAAACTATCCGCCTCCTTGGGAAAGGGTAATAAATTTACGCTTTTCCTTGGGAAGCAGAAATAAAACTTCCCTTTCCAATTGGACAGGGTAATTAAACTATCCTTTCCCTTGGGAAACAGTAATAAAACTTTCCTTTCGCTTGGGAAAGGGTAATTAAACTACCCTTTTTCTTAGGAAAGGGTGATAAAACTACCCTTACCCTTGGGAAAGACTCATAAACTACCCTCTCCTTCGGTAAAGGGTAATAAAACTACCCTTTTCCTTGCGACAGGGTAATAAAACTACCCTTTTCCTTGGGAAAAGTTAACAAAAATACCCTTTTCTTTGCGACAGGGTAATAAATCAACCATTTCCCTGAGGAAAGTGTAACAAAACTACCATTTCCCTTGGGAAAGGGTAATAAAATAATCATTTGCCGTGGAAAAGGGTAATAAACCACAATTTCCCTTAGGAAAGGATAATAAAACTAACCTTTTTCTTGGGAACGGTTACTAAAACTAAATTTTTCCTTGGGAAAGGGTAATGAAACTGTCCTTTCCCTTTGGAAAGGGTAATAAAACTACCCTTTTCCTTGGGAGCGGTTACTAAAACTACATTTATCCTTGGGAAACGGTAATGAAATTACCCTTTCCCTTTGGAAAGGGTAATAAAACTACCCTTTTCTTTGGGAAAGGGTAACTAAAACCATTCTCTTTGGGAAATAAAACCCTTTCAGCTAGGAAAGGGTAATAAAACTACTCTCTTCTTTGGGAAAGGAAAGGGTATCTACCCTCTTCCTTGGGAAAGGGTAATAAACCAACCCTCTACCTTGGGAAATGGTAGTAAATTTACGCTTTTCCTTAAGAAACGGTAATAAAACTTCCCTATCTCTTGGATAATAAAACCACGCTTTCCCTTGGGAAATGGTAATAAAACTACCCATTCCCTTTGGGAAAGGGTAATTAAACTACCCTTTCCCATTGGACAGGGTAATTAAACTACCCTTCCCCTTGGGAAACAGTAATAAAACTACCCTTTTACTTGCGACAGTTTAATAAAACTACCCTCTCCCTTGGAAAAAGGTAACAAAATACCCTTTCCTTTGCGACAGGGTAATAAAACAACCATTTCCCCGAGGAAAGTGTAACAAAACTACCATTTCCCTTGGGAAAGGGTAATAAAATAATCATTTGCCTTGGAAAAGGGTAAATAACCACCATTTCCCTTAGGAAAGGATAATAAAATTAACCTTTTCCTTTGGAAAGGTTACTAAAACTACATTTTACCTTGAGAAAGGGTAATGAAACTACCCTTTCCCTTTAGAAAGGGTAATAAAACTACCCTTTCCTTGGGAAAGGGTAAATAAAACCATTCTGTTAGGGAAATAAAACCCATTCACCTAGGAAAGGGTAATAAAACTACCCTCTTCCTTGGGAAAGGGTAATAAAACTACCCTCAACTTTGGGAAATTGTAATAAAACTATCCTCTTTTTTGCGAAAGGGTCATAAACCTACTCTCTTCCTTAGGAAAGGGTAATAAAACCACCCTTCTCCTTGGGAAAGGGTAATAAAGCTACCCTCTTCCTTGGGAAAGGGTAATAAAACTACCCTCTTCCTTGGGAAAGGGTAATAAAACTACCCTATTCCTTGGGAAACGGTAATAAAACTACCCTTTCCCTTGGAAAAGGGTAATAAAACTACCCTCAACTTTGGGAAAGGGTAATAAAACTACCCTCTTTCTTGGGAAAGGGTAATAAAACTACTCTCTTCCTTGAAAAAGGGTAATAAAACTACCCTCTTCCTTGGGAAAGGGTAATAAAGCTACCCCCTTTTCCTTGAGAAAGGGTAATAAAACTACCCTCAACTTTGGGAAAGGGTAATAAAACTACTCTCTTCCTTGGGAAAGGGTAATAAAACTACCCTCTTCCTTGGGAAAGGGTAATAAAACTACCCTCTTCCTTGGGAAACGGTAATAAAACTACCCTTTCCCTTGGAAAAGGGTAATAAAACTACCCTCAACTTTGGGAAAGGGTAATAAAACTACCCTCTTTCTTGGGAAAGGGTAATAAAACTACCCTCTTCCTTGGGAAAGGGTAATAAAGCTACCCCCTTTTCCTTGAGAAAGGGTAATAAAACTACCCTCAACTTTGGGAAAGGGTAATAAAACTACTCTCTTCCTAGGGAAAGGGTAATAAAACTACCCTCTTCCTTGGGAAAGGGTAATAAAGCTACCCTCTTCCTTGGGATAGTATAATAAATTAACGCTTTCCTTGGGAAACGGTAATGAAACTACCCTCTTCCTTGGGAAAGGGTAATAAAACTACCCTCAACTTTGGGAAAGGGTAATAAAACTACCCTCTTTCTTGGGAAAGGGTAATAAAACTACTCTCTTCCTTGGGAAAGGGTAATAAAACTACCCTCTTCCTTGGGAAAGGGTAATAAAACTACCCCTTTCCTTGGGAAAGGGTAATAAAACTATCCTCTTCCTTGGGAAAGGGTAATAAAGCTACCCTCTTCCTTGGGATAGTATAATAAATTAACGCTTTCCTTGGGAAACGATAATGAAACTACCCTCTTCCTTGGGAAAGGGTAATAAAACTTCCCTCAACTTTGGGAAAGAGTAATAAAACTACCCTCTTCCTTGGGAAAGGGTAATAAAAGTACCCTCTTCCTTGGGAAAGGGTAATAAAACTACCCTCTTCCTTGGGAAAGGGTAATAAAACTACCCTCTTTCTTGGGAAAGGGTAATAAAACTACTCTCTTCCTTGGGAAAGAGTAATAAAACTACCCTCTTCCTTGGGAAAGGGTAATAAAAGTACCCTCTTCCTTGGGAAAGGGTAATAAAACTACCCTCTTCCTTGGGAAAGGGTAATAAAACTACCCTCTTTCTTGGGAAAGGGTAATAAAACTACTCTCTTCCTTGGGAAAGGGTAATAAAACTACCCTCTTCCTTGGGAAAGGGTAATAAAACTACCCTCTTTCTTGGGAAAGGGTAATAAAACTACTCTCTTCCTTGGGAAAGGGTAATAAAACTACCCTTTTCCTTGGGAAATGGTAATAAAACTACCCTCTTCCTTGGGAAAGGGTAATAAAGCTACCCTTTTCCTTGGGAAAGTGTAATAAATTTACGCTTTTCCTTGGGAAATGGTAATAAAACTACCCCTTCCCTTGAGAAAGGCTAATAAAACTACCTTTTTCCCTTGGTAAATGGTAATAAAACTATCATTGCCCTTAGGAAAAGGTATGAAAGCCTTTTCCCTTGGGAAATGGTTATAAAACTACCCCTTTCCTTTGGGAAGAGGTAACAAAATTACCCTTTCCCCTGGTAAATGGTACATAACTGAAAGAACTTGTGAACTAACTGAAAGAACTAGAGAACTAACTGAATGAAAAAGTGAATTAACTGAACGAACTAAAGAACGAACATCCTATTAACTATTAAAATATTGGTTGCCCAAAAAGTAATTGCAGATTTTTTTTAAAGAAAGTAAATGCATTTTTAATAAAACTTAGAATGAACTTTAATCAAATATACTTTTTTTACACTTTTTTTTCTAAAGCAAGCTAAAAGTAACAGCTGATAACTGACAGAACAAAAAGAATGCAATTACAGAGTCACAAGGTGTGAAAAAATTTGTCAACGCCGACTGTATGGAAAATCCGCAATTACTTTTTGGGCAACCCAATAATTGAACTAACTAGTGACATAACTAAAAGAACTAGTTCAAATGCAAATTTGCCCATGAACATTCCTTTAAGGTACAGGGGCAAACTTTTCACATATTGACCAGTACTGTCCGATTCAAGTTTAAGCTCAACGATATGGGACCTACTTGTTAAAGCCTCTTTCGAAAGGCGCGCCGCAGAGCGACACCTCTTCGAGGAGAAGTTTTACTCCTTACAGTTTTAGGAGGGGATAACCATCGCTGATAATTTTTTCTGATGTTCTTGCCAGGGCTCAATCCCAGGTGTTTTGTGTCATAAGCGGACATGCTAATCTCTGCCCTAGTATGGTCCCTACGAACTAGTTCATTGAGCTTAAAAAAAAAAGCAGAAGCAAGCAATAACCTTAAAAATCGACTTTTTAAATTCAAATATCTCTTCGGACCCCAAAAAAAGTTCCAAATTCTAGATCCAAATTGAATAACCCTTTCATATTTAACTTTTACTCAAACATTATATATGTATATAATTTTTTTTTTAGTTTATAATACTTTAGCATTGGGTGATTTTTTTGTTGTTTATGGTTCCTTAGCAGTGTTACAACGCTAGTCTTGGTAGCGCCGTCCTAAAATAGCAAAAGAAAAAAATGAAACAAAAACAACAAAATATCAACAGCTAATGCAGTGATAACTGCCATGGACGCTGCTGCAGATAATGATGACGATGATGACTGCTACGATGACGCTGTGGCGTCAGGCAAGTTGACGCCATTGTAACTGAATGGAAGCAAAAAACAAAAACAACGAATCGTTATAGCATTTTTAGTCATTAGCAAGGCTCAGAGGCTAAGTTTTAGAAGGTATATGGGTAGCCAGCAGCCAGCAGTCGTCAGCCATTCAGCCACTCAGCCACTCAAGCAGCCAGCACAGCGCGCATATAATGGGACAACGCTAACGACATTGCAGTTGTGACACATCTGTGACACCAAGGTAACTAAAAGCCCACATATGCTGCAGCATACATATGTCGAAAAGCTAAGGGGCACCTTAGACAAAACGTTGAAGTCATGCCGCATGGCAATGGGTGGGCGAAATTTTCATTATTATGAGGTCATACCTTTTGGATTGGATAAATCTTAGATTTTCCTTCATTTCATGTAGAATTGCAACAATTTTGGCTACAAATAAAGGAGCATGCATTGGTTGATAGAAGGCCTTTGCAAGAAAAACAAGTAAAAAGGCGTTAAGTTCGGCCGGGCCGAACTTTGGATACCCACCACCTCGGGTATATATGTAAACCACCTTTCATCAAAATTCGGTGAAAATTTCATACCTTATACTCATATACCTCATACCGATCTGAACTATATACGACACGGATGTCGAGAAGCCGAACATAAGTCCCTGTGTCAAATTTCAGTGTAATCGGAATATAAATGCGACTTTTATGGGGCCAAGACTTTCAATCGAGATATCGGTCTACATGGCAGCTATATCCAAATCTGGACCGATTTGGGCCAAGTTGCATAAACATGTCGAAGAGCCTAACACTAAGCACTGTCCCAAATTTTGGCGAAATCGGACAATAAATGCCTCTTTTATGGGTTCTAAACCTTAAATCCAGAGATCGGTCTATATGGCAGCTATATTCAAATCTGGACCGATCTGGGCAAAATTGAAGAAGGACGTCGAAAAGCCTAACCAAACTCACTGTCTCAAATTTCAGCGACATCGGACAATAAATGCGTCTTTTATGGCCCCAAAACTTAAAACCTAGATATCGGTCTTATGGCAGCTATATCCAAATCTGGATCGATCTGTGCGATATTGCAGAAGTATGTCAAGGGGCTTAACTTAACTCACTGTTTTAAATTTCGGCGACATCGGGCAATAAATGAGCATTTTATGGGCCCAAAACCATAAATCAAGAAATCGGTCAATATGGCAGCTATATCCAAATTTGAACCGATCTGGACCAAATTGAAGAAATATGTCAAAGGGCCTAACACAACTCACTGTCCTAAATTTCAGCAAAATCGGATAATGAATGTGGCTATTACGGGCCTTACACCATAAATCGGAGGATCGATCTATATGTCAGCTATATCCAAATCTGGACCGATCTGAGCCAAATTAACGAAGGATGTCGATGGGCCTTACATAATTCACTGTCCCAAATTTCATCAAAATCGGATAATAAATGTGGCTTTTGTGGGCCTAAGACCCTAAACCGGTGGATCGGTCTATATGGCAGCTATATCCAAATCTGAACCGATCTGGACCAAATTGAAGAAATATGTCAAAGGGCCTAACACAACTCACTGTCCCAAATTTCAGCGATATTGAACCATAAATGTGGCTTTTGTGGGCCTAAGACCCTAAACCGGTGGATCGGTCTTTATGGCAGCTATATCCAAATCTGGACCGATCGGAGCCAAATTGACGAAAGATGTCGAGGGGCCTAACACAACTCACCGTCCCAAATTTCAGCAAAATCGGATAATAAATGTGGCTTTTATGGGCCTAAGACCCCAAATCGGCGGATCGGTCTATATGGGGGCTATATCAAGATATAGTCCGATATAGCCCATCTTCGAACTTAACCTGCTTATGGACAAAAAAAGAACCTGTGCAAAATTTCAGCTCAATATCTCTATTTTTAAAGGCTGTAGCGTGATTTCAACAGACAGACGGACAGACGGACGGACATGTCTAGATCGTCTTAGATTTTCACGCTGATCAAGAATATATATACTTTATAGGGTCGGAAATGGATATTTCGATGTGTTGCAAACGGAATGACAAAATGAATATACCCCCATCCTTCGGTGGTGGGTATAAAAACAGCTTGATATGAATTAAGTAACGGAGAGTAGCTTAGAGACTTAGCCAAGACGCTTAGCCAAGACACTTAGCCGAGACACTTAGGCAAGACGCGTATACCACCTGTGCTAATCCATGGATGTGAAGAATTAACTACAGCGATATATTCGGCAGCATTCGTGATGGAAAACCTTCGATTTGTATATAATAAGCATCAAACTGCGTTAAGGGACAAAGGGAAAATGTTATAGGCGGTTGTCTTAAAACAAAATTGTAAAAATTTTGTCTTTAAATGGAGGAACTTCTGAATGACTCGTAATGGAGGAACTTCTGAATGACTCGTAATGGAGGAACTTCTGAATGACACATTTGACAAAATGGTAAAACCAAGGATATTGAAAAAAATTGTGGACTACATTTTCACGATTGTGAAAAAATCAGACGTGGCAGATACTCTGAACTCCTTCAACAAATTCATCCAATTTACAAAGGAAGAGGAATATGATGGCAAAGTACCTCAGTTAGACATGGCAACGAGCTGAAAGTAGATTGGTATCACAAATCCACGGCTTCTGGAAGATTGAAAAACCACGGCCACCAATTTTATTAGAAGAGTATTTAATATTAGTGATCCAGACTTTTATCCTGAGAACGAGAGAAAAATAAAGGAAATTCTTAGAGTTAACGACTTCCCCATTTGGACAATTAATACACTATTAAGCAAAGCTAAGGAAGGTCCTGGGAAAATAAGTGAAGGAAAGCACAATACAGAAGGAACATTTTTTACATACAAGGATTCTCCGAAAGATTTGGCAAATCAAATCCATACGACAAGGGCAAATATTGGGTTGCCCAAAAAGTAATTGCGGATTTTTCATATAGTCGGCGTTGAAAATTTTTTTCACAGCTTGTGACTCTGTAATTGCATTTTTTCTTCTGTCACTTATCAGCTGTTACTTTCAGCTTTCTTTAGAAAAAAAGTGTAAAAAAAAGTATATTTGATTAAAGTTCATTCTAAGTTTTATTAAAAATGCATTTACTTTCTTTTAAAAAATCCGCAATTACTTTTTGGGCAACCCAATACCAACTCGCATTGAGACCAAGTAGAACTGTGATTGAATTATTCAGCCAGACAAAATGTAAAATTAACAAGTAAGAGCGTGCTAGGTTCGGCCGGGCCGAATCTTATATACCCTCCATCGTGCTAAGTTCGGTCGGGCCGAATCTTTTATACCCTCCACCATGGATCGCATTTGTCGAGCTCTCGCCACGGTATCTCTTTTTAGGCGAACAAAGAATAATGGATCAGAGTTGTTATGATATTTTCCAAGTCATAGTCTGATTCGGACCTATAATAAAATGAATGTTAAAGACTGTAGTAGAAGTTATTGGGTAATATTTTAGCCCAATTGGATAAGAATTGCGCCTTGTAGGGGCTCAAGAAGCAAAATCGGGAGATCGGTTTATATGGGAGCTGTATCAAGCTATTGATCGATTCAGGCCATATTAGACACGTATATTGAAGGTAATGGGAGCAGCCATTGTATGAAATTTCTGCCAAATCGGATGAGAATTACGCCCTCTAGAGGCTCAAGAAGTCAAGATCCAAGATCGGTTTATATGGCAGCTATATCAGGTTATAGACTGATTTGCGTCATACTTAGCACAGTTATTGGAAGACATAACAAACCACCTCATGCAAAATTTCAGCCAAATTGGATAATAATTGCGTCCTCTAAAAGCTGAGGAAGTCAAGACCCCAGATCAGTTTATATGGCAGCTATATCAGGTTATGAACCGATTTGCGTCATACTTGGCACAGTAATTGGAAGTCATAACAAACTACCTCATGCAAAATTTCAGCCAAATCGGATGAGAATTGCGCCCTCTAGAGGCTCAAGAAGTCAAGACCCCAGATCGGTTTATATGGAAGCTATATCAGGTTATAGACCGATTTGCGTCATACTTAGCACAGTAATTGGAAGTCATAACAAAACACCTCATGCAAAATTTCAGACAAATTGGATAAGAATTGCGCCCTCCAGCGGCTCAAGATGTCAAGATCCCAGATCGGTTTATATGGCAGCTATATCAGGTTATGGACCGATTTTCACTACTCTTAGCATAGTTGTTGAAAGTCATAACAAAATATCTCATGCAAAATTTCAGCCAAATCGGATAATAATTGCGTCCTCTAAAGGCTCAAGAAGTCAAGACCCCAGATCGGTTTATATGGCAGCTATATCAGGTTATAGACTGATTTGCGTCATACTTAGCACAGTTATTGGAAGACATAACAAACCACCTCATGCAAAATTTCAGCCAAATTGGATAATAATTGCGTCCTCTAAAAGCTGAGGAAGTCAAGACCCCAGATCAGTTTATATGGCAGCTATATCAGATTATGAACCGATTTGTATCATACTTAGCACAGTAATTGGAAATCATAACAAACTACCTCATGCAAAATTTCAGCCAAATCGGATAATAATTGCGTCCTCTAGAGGCTTAAGAAGTCAAGACCCTAGATCGGTTTATATGGCAGCTATATCAGGTTATGGACCGATTTGAACCATTCTTAATACAGTTGTTGAAAGTGATACCAAAACACCAGGTGCAAAATTTCAGCCAAATCGGATAAGAATTGCGCCCTCTAAAGGCTCACGAAGTTAAGACCCAAGATCGGTTTATATGGCAGCTATATCAGGTTATGGACCGATTTGAACCATTCTTAACACAGTTGTTGAAAGTGATACCAAAACACCAGGTGCAAAATTTCAGCCAAATCGGATAAGAATTGTGCCCTCTAGAGGCTCACGAAGTTTAGACCCAAGATCGGTTTATATGGCACCTATATCAAAACATGGACCGATTTGGCCCATTAACAATACCAACCGACCTACACTAATAAAAGGTATTTGTGAAAAATTTCAAGCGCCTAGCTTTACTCCTTCGAAAGTTAGCGTGATTTCGACAGACAGACGATGGAACGGGAAGACGGACGAAAGGACGGACGGACGGACATGGCTAGATCGACTTAAAATGTCACGACGATCAAGAATATATATACCTTAAGGGGTCTTAGACTCATATTTCGAGGTGTTACAAACAGAATGACGAAATTAGTATACCCCCATCCTATGGTGGAGGGTATAAAAATGAGGAAAAATCAAACGTGGTACATCAAATTAAATGTAATGGCGACAAGTCCAATATATGCTCTATGGCACATATTGGCACTACCATGACGAAATTAAAAACAAGGTTATCTGCACAAAAATCTCACCAAAAAGCCAAGGATAAATCAATCGAGCAAAAAAACTGCTATAGCAGCACACTGTGTATTCACTGGTCATAGGCCAAACTTCAACGACATGGACATCTTAGCTCAAGAGACCAACTATAGACAAAGATTCACTCTCGAGATGTTGTATATCATCGACTTACCACCTGACGAGCGAATGAATTACAAAAAAGACATAAAAAGCGGTCGGTTTGTATGGCAGCTATATCTAAATATAGTCCGATCCGAACTATATTTGGGACAGATGTCAGGAGAACTAAGACCACCCACTATTTAAAATTTCAGCGAAATCGGTAAAAAAAAAGCATTTATGGGCTTTAGACCCTTTATCGGCAGATCGGTTTATATTACAGCTATATCTAAACATAGTCTGATCTGAAGCATATTTGGATCAGATATCAGGAAGCATATTTGGATCAGATATCAGATATCGGGTAATAAATGTGGCTTTTATGGGCATAATACCCTAAATCGGCGGATCGGTCTATATGACAGCTATATCCAAATCTAGACCGATCTGAGTCAAATTGTGAAAGAATTTTAAAGCGCCTAACACAACTCATTGTCCCAAATTGCAACAAAATCGGATAATAAATGTGGCTTTTATTGGCCTAAGACCCTAAATCGGCGGATCGGTCTATATGGCAGCTATATCCAAATCTGAACCGATTTAGGCCAAATTGGAGTGAGATATCGAAGGTCCCAACACAACTCACTGTCCCAAATATCAGACAAATCGGATAATAAATGTGGCTTTTATGGGCATAAGACTCTAAATCGGCGGATCTGTCTATATGACAGCTATATCCAAATCTGAACTGTTATGGCCCCATCCTATGGTGGTGGTATACTAACCGATTTGACTTCTTGAGCCCCTGGAAGCCGCAGTTTTTGTCCGACTTGGCTGAAATTTTGTACATGGTGTTCTGTTCTTCCAGAACAATAACGGAACCAAGTGCGGTCCAAATGGGTCTATAACTTGATATAGCTCCCATATAAACTGATCTCTCGATTTGACTTCTTGAGCCCCTGGAAGCCATAAATTTTTGTCCGATTAGGCTGCCATTTTGCACTTAGTGCTGTGTTACGACTCTCAGCAACTGTACCAAGCAAGGTCCAAATCGGTCTATAACCTGATATAGCTCTCATATAAACCGATCTCCCGATTTGACTTCTTGAGCCCGTGGAAGCCGTAAATTTCATCCGATTTGGTTGAAATTTTGTACACACTGTTCTGTCTTGACTTCTAATAACTGTGGCAAGTACGGTTCAAATCGATCAAGAACATGATATAGCTCCCATATAAACCGATCTCCCGATTTGACTTCTTGAGTCCCTGGAAGCCCTAAATTTCATCCGATTTGGCTGAAACTTTGCACATGGTGTTCTGTCATGACTCCCAAGAACTGTGTTCAGTACGGTCCAAATCGGTCTATAACCTGATATAGCTCCCATATAAACCGATCTCCCGATTTGATTTCTTGAGCCTGTGGAACCCGTAAATGTCACCCGATTTGGCTGAAATTTTGCACACAGTGTTCTATCATGATTCCCAACAACTATGTCAAGTACGGTCCAAATCGATCAAGAACATGATATAGCTTCCATATAAACCGATCTACCGATTTGATATCTCGAGCCCCTGGAAGCCGTAAATTTCATCCGATTTGGCTGAAATTTTGTACATGGTGTTCTGTCATGACTCCTAACAACTGTGCCAAGTACGGTCCAAATCGATCAAGAACATGATATAGCTCCCATATAAACCGATCTACCGATTTGACTTCTTGAGCCCCTGGAAGCCATAAATTTCATCCGATTTGGCTGAAATCTTGTATATGGTGTTCTGTTATGATTTCCAACAACGAAGCCAAGTACGGTCCAAATCGGTCAAGAACATGATATAGCTCCCATATAAACCGGTCTTTGGCTTCTTGAGCTCTTATAAGCCGCGATTTTATCCGATTTGGCTGAAATTTTTTGTGGAAATTTTTTTTTTTGGAAATTTTTATAGAGAAAAAAAATTGTCTGCTAACATGTAATTGGGGAAAATTGGTTTTATTTCATTTGGAAAAATTCCTTTACATATTCCCCCTTAGTGCTCCTTACATTCGTCTTTACACAGTCTTCGAAATGTTGTCCTCCCCTGTGTTATTATGCATAATCATCGCAGCTTGGTTTGGTTTTTGTTCAATGTTAACAATTTCTTATTTGTTATTAACCACTCAATGTTGCAAAACTAATTTGTAATTTTTTTTTTCCTGTTCCATTTGGATTTGTTCGCTCACCGTGTTTTGTGTGGTTTCGTTGGCAACATTATTAGCCATACGCTGCGTTCAATCATTTAAACGTGTTAATTAATCACCGAGTGAGCTACAAAATGGCAGTAAATGGCCCAAAGCTAGTCGGGTCAGAGTATTGTGAGCGAAGGACGGACTCTGATGTGGCCATAGCCAATAAGGCGAAATGAGTTCAAAAAATGCAATTTCCAAATGCCTTGAATGGCTTCGACTCCTTTTCCTAAAAGGGAAGTCATAAATTCATGTATGAAGTTATTTAAAAATGATTTACTTGGAAATTTCATATGTAAGTAATATGGCATTTTTCATTTTTCTGGCAAATGATTTGTGAGCCCAGATATGCCGATTACCATCATGATGACTTTCATGAAAATCATGCTGCCTTAGTTTATTGTAATTTAACAGAAGAATGGCGATTTGCTAGTTATGAAGTCCGCCAACAATTGACTGAATTGAGAAGAAAAAAAAACACACACACACACACACAAAATTACAATGGATTGCATAACTGCAGTAGTGGTAGCCACTATTAAAGTGCATGGCGGGCATTAGACGCCAATGGGTCGAACTAAGGATTCCAATGGTAAATGATGTGTATTAGGGCCAAGAGAAAATACAACGCATTTAATGGTGCCCATTTCGTCCGCGAGAAGTAAGAGTTTTGCCACAATGTAGAGGCTTAAGGAACCTGGGGTCAATGGAATCATTTCGACAAAGAAACACTGCCTTACGGTGACTTAATTTTTCAAACTAAAAAACGGTTATCCACAAAGCAAAACCACGTGGGAGATATTTTTTTACCGAATAACTAACAGCAAAATCATCCGATGAAAGAAAACAAAAGCTCATGGTGCATATTGAGCCAGTGAACTAACTAAATGAACTAGTGAACTAACTAATGAGCTAACTGACCAAACCAATGATTGCCATTTAAAGTGACGAAAGACAAAACGAACTAATCTAAAGAACTTTAAAAAAACTAGTGAACTAACTAAACGAACTAGTGAACTAACTAAACGAACTAATAATAATAATAGAAATATTTACTAAATAAATTAACGAACTAGTGAACTAATTAAATGAACGATTTAGTGAACTAACTGATCGAACTAGTGAACTAGCTTAATGAACTAGTGAACTAACTAAACGAACTAGTTCAGTAAGCTTAAAAGAGCAACAACCATGCGTGCAAATATTTTGAAAATCTACTCTGCCGGAGGCCATAGCTCATGGTGCAAATTGAACTAGTGAACTAACTATATGAACTAGTGAACTAACTAACTGAACAAACAAATGAGAACATCCGAACTACCAATTAATGAAAGACAAAACTAGTGTTGAAACGAACTTAGTGAACTATTTAAACGAACTGGTGAACTAACTAAACGAACTAGTAAACTAACTAAACGAACTAATAATAAATTAATCGAAATATTTACCTAATAAATTAACGAACTAATGAACTAACTGATCGAACTATTGAACTAACTGATCGAACAATTAAGCAAACTGATCGAACTAGTGAACTCACAAAACGAACTAGTTCAATAAGCTAAAAAGAGCAACAATCATGCGTGCAAATATTTTAAAAATCTACTCTGCCGTAGGCCATAGCTCATGGTACAAATTGAACTAGTCAACTAACTATATGAACTAGTTAACTAACTAAATGAACTAGTGAACGAACTAATGATCTTACTGAACAAACAAATGAGAGCATCCCAATTACCATTTAAGACAATGAAAGACAAAACAGTTTTTGAAACGAACTTAGTGAACTATTTAAACGAACTGGTAAACTAGCTAAACGAACAAGTGAACTAACTAAACGAACCAATGATAATAATCGAAATATTTAACTTAAAAAAGTACTGAATTAAATGAACGAACTAGTGATCTAACTGAACGAACTATTGTTCTAACTGATCAAACTAGTGAACTAATTTAACGAACTAGTGAACTCACTAAACGAACTAGTTCAATAAGCTAAAAAGAGCAACAACAATGCGTGCAAATATTTTAAAAATCTACTCTGCCGTAGGCCATAGCTCATGGTGCAAATTGAACTAGTGAACTAACTATTTGAACTAGTTAACTAACTAAATGAACTAGTGAACGAACTAATGATCTTACTGAACAAACAAATGAGAACATCCGAATTACCATTTAAGACAATGAAAGACAAAACATGTCTTTAAACGAACTTATCTAGTGAACTATTTGAAAGAACTGGTGTACTAACTAAGCGCACAAGTGAACTAACTAAACGAACTAATGCTAATAATCGAAATATTTACTTAATAAATTAACGAACTAGTGAACTAATTAAATGAACGATTTAGTGAACTAACTGATCGAACTAGTGAACTAACTCAACGAACTAGTGAACTAACTAAACGAACTAGTCCAGAAAGCTAAAAAGAGCAACTACCATGCGTGCAAATATTTTAAAAATCTACAAATATTTTAAAAATTTGGACAATAATTGGCACAGTTGTTGAAAGTCGTAACAGAACACCGCATGCAAAATTTCAGCCAAATTGTAAAAAAATTGCGGCTTGTAAGGACTCAAGAAGTCAAATCGGGAGGTCGGTTTACATGGGAGCTATATCAGGTTAATGACCTATTCAAACCGTACTTGGCACAGTGGTTAGAAATCATAACGAAAAGCTACACAAAAACGGGAAAAATCGGGAAATCGGTTTATATGGGAGCTGTACAGTTGTGGGAAGTCACAACAGACCAAACTTGCGACTTGTAAGGTCTCAAGAACTGAAATCGGGAGATCGGTTTATATGGGTGCTAAATCAGGTTTTAGACCGATTCAGATCGTACTTGGCACAGTTGTTGGAAATCTTGTCCTTCCGATCGCCTGTCGAAATCACGATAGAGGTCGAACGCATAAAGCTAGCCGCTTAAAATTTTGCACGCATACTACATATCGATGTAAGTCGTTGGGGATTGCAAATGGGACACATCGGTTCAGATTTAGATATAGCTCCCATATAAACTGATCTCCCGATTTGACTTCTTGAGCCCCTGGAAGCCGCAATTTTCATCCCATTTAGCTGAAATTTTGCACGTGGTGTTCCGTTATAACTTCTAACATCTGTGTCGAATTTAGTCGAAATCGGTCAAGAACATGATATAGCTCCCATATAAACCGATCTCCCGATTTGACTTCTTGAGCCCCTGGAAGCCGAAAGTTTCATCCGATTTGGCTAAAATTTTGCAGGTAGTGTTCTGTTATGACTCTTAACAACTGCGTTAAGTAGGATCGAAATCGGTCTATAACTTGATATAGCTCCCATATAAAGCGATCTCCTGATTTGACTTCTTGAGCTTCTAAGGGGCATATTTATCATCCGATTTGGCTGAAATTTTGCACATAGTGTTCTGTTATGACTTTCAAGAACTGTGACAAGTACGGTCTAAATCGGTCCATAACCTTATATCGCTCCTATGAAATTTTGTACATGGTCTTCTGCTATGACTCCCACGAACTGTGTCAAGTACGGTTCAAATCGGTCAAGAACATGATATAGCTCCCATATAAACCGATCTCCCGATTTGATTTCTTGAGCCCTTGGAAGCCGCAATTTTTATCCGATTTGGCTAAAATTTTGCAGGTAGTGTTCTGTTATGACTCTTAACAACTGCGTTAAGTAGGATCGAAATCGGTCTATAACTTGATATAGCTCCCATATAAAGCGATCTCCTGATTTAACTTCTTGAGCTTCTAAAGGGCATATTTATCATCCGATTTGGCTGAAATTTTGCACATAGTGTTCTGTTATGACTTCCAACAACTGTGACAAGTACGGTCTAAATCGGTCCATAATCTTATATCGCTCCTATAAAAACCGATCTCCCGATTTGATTTTTGAGCCCCCGGAAGCCGCAATTTTTGTCCGATTTGGCTGAAATTTTGTATGTGGTGTTCTGCTGTGACTCCCAAAAACTGTGTCGAATATGGTTCAAATCGGTGTATAACCTGATATAGCTCCCATATAAACCGATCTCCCGATTTTATTTCTTGAGCCCCTGGATGCCGAAATTTTCATCCGATTTGGCTGAAATTTTGCACAAAGTGTTCCGTTATGACTTCCAACAACTGTGCCAAATACAGTCCAAATCGGTCTATAACCTGTTATAGCTCCCATATAAACCGATCTCCCGATTTGACTTCTTGAGCCCCTGGAAGCCTCAATTTTTGTCCGATTTGGTTGAAATTTTGCACGTGTAGTTCTTTTGTGACTTCCAGCAACGGTGTCAAGTACCGTACTTAATCAGTCCAAGATAAGGCCCGGCAAAACTTATTTTTTTAACTTCAAATTTTATTAAAGTGATTTTTTCCTACCCCTAATACCAGTATTAGTGGAAAAAAATTTCTCTCTAAAAATTGTTGTGCATTCATGGCTGCTAAGTAAATATTTTCTCATGCTGTTACTTTGCAAAGTTTCTCGTATAAAAGCACAAATATTTTATAACAATTTTCTGTTGATTTCTTTGCATTTTGACCATTATTTATTTAGCATAACATGACTGCGTTTTTTTCTTCCTCTTCTTCTTCTTCTTCTTCATTTTTAGTGCCTTCCCATGGGGGACCTCATTGTGAGCTGCAAACGGCCTTCGTTGGCCGTTTATGGTCAAAAAGGCTGAATCAGCCAACGCAGTGGCTGCCATTGGCTGCAATGCATGTGAAATGGTTTGGCTACATTGGAGGAGCTCCGTTTTGACTTCTGGCCTTTAAATCAAATAATTTTTACTGCCATTAACTCGGCACGATGGCAGTAAGAATTGAAGATGACTGTCACCACACAACGATTTGGGTTTAAGTAAATAAATAAATTTTTTCCTAAACCCAGTGACTGAATGGTTCAATGAGTTGGGGTGAAAAAACAAAAATAGACCATGACAAAATCGACGAGGGGTTTGAAAGGGGAAGAAAGCATAGTAAATTGCTCCAATACGTTGCATGTTGATTGTATTTTCCTTTTCGTCTGGTGTTTCTTCACCCTTTTTCCTTGGCTAGCTGGGATAAATTGAATCACTATGTCATTACTGTTGAGAGAGGCAAATAGGATATGGCCCTTGCATGCCATAGCCATCAATGGCTTTATTCCGCTAAGAGCTAAAAGGAAAAGCGCCAATATGACTGGTGACATTTAAATTTGCCATCGCGTATTAAGGCCTTTTTTTCTATGGCAGAATTTGCGATGACTTTTTTCCCTCTTCTTCTTCTTGATTGGTAATTGAAAAACTCTCAAGGTTAAGTGAATTTACAATCACCTATCATTTCAAAGAGATGCTATTTATTATGATAATTGAGCCATTGATTGAGCCAATAATTTAGCCAATTTAAAAAAAAAGGTAATTCACAAGGAAAATAAGGGTCTCTGGAAACCAAGGGCGGCAGTGCGAAAAGCTTTTTGGCCTTAGGCAAACATGGGGAAGAAGAAAATTTGACAAAAAACTGATTCAGAATATACTAAACACGTATGTTGATGGTCATGAGAGGATCCGTCGTACAAAATTTCAGGCAAATCGGATAATAATTGCGACCTCTAGAGGCTCAAGAAGTCAAGACCCAAGATCGGTTTATATGGCAGCTATATCAGGTTATACACCGATTTGAACCATACTTGGCACAGTTGTTGGATATCATAACAAAACACGTCGTGCAAAATTCCATCCCTATCTGATAAGAATTGGGCACTCTAGAGGCTCAAGAAGTCAAGACCCAAGATCGGTTTATATGGCAGCTATATCAGGTTATCAAGCGATTTGAACCATACTTGACACAGTTGTTGGATATCATAACAAAATACGTCGTGCAAAATTTCAGCCAAATCGGATAAGAATTGGGCACTCTAGAGGCTCAAGAAGTCAAGACCCAAGATCGGTTTATATGACAGCTATATCAGGTTATCATCCGATTTGAACCATACTTGGCACAGTTATTGGACATCATAACAAAACACGTCGTGCAAAATTCCATCCCTATCTGATAAGAATTCGGCACTCTAGAGGCTCAAGAAGTCAAGACCCAAGATCGGTTTATATGGCAGCTATATCAGGTTATCATCCGATTTAAACCATACTTGGCACAGTTATTGGATACTATAGCAAAACACGTCGTGCAAAATTTCATTCCAATCGGATAAGTATCGCGCACTCTAGAGGCTCAAGAAGTCAAGACCCAAGATCGGTTTATATGACAGCTATATCAGGTTATGGACCGATTTGAACCATACTTGACACAGTTGTTGGATATCATAACAAAACATGTCGTGCAAAATTCCATCCCAATCTGATAAGAATTGCACACTCTAGAGGCTCAAGAAGTCAAGACCCAAGATCGGTTTATATGGCAGCTATAACAAAACATGGACCGATATGGTCCATTTACAGTACCAACCGACCTACACTAATAAGAAGTATTTGTGCAAAATTTTAAGCGGCTAGCTTTACTCCTTCGGAAGTTAGCGTGCTTTCGACAGACAGACGGACGGACGGACGGACAGACAGACGGACGGCCGGACGGAGGGACATGGCTAGATCAACATAAAATGTCACGACGATCAAGAATATATATACTTTATGGAGTCTCAGGCGAATATTTCGAGTAGTTACAAACAGAATGACGAAATTAGTATACCCCCCATCCTATGGTGGAGGGTATAAAAAAGCTTTCATGGGCTTCAGACCCTTTATCGGCAGATAGGTCTATATGGCGACTACATCCAAATCTAGACCGATCTGAGCCAAATTGAAGAAAAATGTCAAAGGGCCCAACATAACTCACGGTCCCAAATTTCGGCGACATCAAACAATAAATGCGCCTCTTATGGGCCCAATACCTTAAATCGAGAGATTGGTCAACATGGCAGCTATATTCAAATCTGGCCCGATCTGTATCGGGTTCTTCACCGATTTGGACGTACTAAGCATAGTTGTTGGAAGTCATAACAGAACACTACATGCAAAATTTGAGCAAAATCTGATAAAAATTGCGACTTGTAAGGCTCAAGAAGTAAAATCGGGAGATCGATTTATATGGGAGCTATATCTAAATCTCAACCGATATGGTCCATTTACAATCCCCAACGACCTACATCAATATTAAGTATCCGTGGAAAATTTCAAGCGGCTACCTTTACGCATTCGACTGCTATCGTGATTTCTACAGACGGACGGACCGACATGGGCAGATCGACTCAGAACGTCGATACGTTATGGGGTCTTAGATGAATATTTCGTGGTGTTACAAACAGATTGACCAGAGTAGTATACCCCCATCCTATGGTGGTGGGTATAAACAAATATAAATGAAAATACAATTTTCACAAATTATTCCGTAAACTAAAATGTCAACAACATTGTTTATAAAAATCCAAAATTTTCCTTCAAAAATTTCCTTCAAAGTCATGATTTCGAAGACGTAGTTATTTAAAAATGTTTTTAAGAAAATTAAGTTCCCATTACCACAAACCACTATTCCTCATTTGAAATGCCGACACTAACCTCTCTGACGACAGTTCGGTCAGGCCGAATCTTGGGATTCCACTACCATGGATTTTGCTAAATATGTACATAAAATAAATTTAGTTAAAGGGGAGAATTTTGGTCTAGGTGCTAAATTTCTCTCAAACCAGCCAAAAATTCAAGCTTCTAGGAGCCGAACAAGGATAATTGATCGGTTTATAAGAATAGGCCCCGAGCCATCACCAAACTTGCTATTTTTTATACCCTCCACCGTAGGATAGGGGGTATATTCATTTAGTCATTGCGTTTGCAATACATCGAAATATAGATTTCCGACCCTACAAGGTATATATATTTCGGATCGGCGTAAAATTCTAGGAAGATTTAACGATGTCTGTGTGTCTGTCCGTCCGTCGGTCTGGCCGTCTATCTGTCTGTCCGTCCGTCTGTTGTAATCACTCCCTCAGCCTTCAAAAATTGAGATATTGAGCTGAAATTTGGCACAGATACGTCTTTTTGATGCACGCTGGTGAAGTTCTTGAACGGGCCAAATCGGACCATATTTGGATATAGCTGCTATATAGACTGATCGGGCGATAAAGGGTCTAATGCCCAGATATGCTTAATTTTTCACCTGATTTTGCTGAAATTTGAAACAGTGAGTAGTTTTAGGCCTCCCGACATCTGTCCCGAATATGGTCCATATCGGACTATATTTATATATAGCTGCCATATGGACCGATCTCCAGATAAAGGGTCTGAAGCCTATAAAAGCTTTATTTATGGCCCGATTTTGCTGAAATTTGGAACAGTGCGTTATTTTAAGCCTCCCGACATCTGCCCTAAATATGGTTCAGATTGGAATCCATTTAGATAGAGCTATCATATAGACCAGTCTCCCGATAAAGGGTCTAATGCCCATAAAAGCTTTATTTTTTAACTGATTTCGCTGAAATTTGAAGCTTTGAGTAGTTTTACGCCCCCTAACATAGGACCCAAATGTGGTTCAGATCGGACTATATTTAGATATAGCTGCCATATAGACCGATCTCCCGATTAAAGGTCTGAAGCCAATAAAAACTTTATATATTACCCGATTTTGCTGAAATTTGAAACAGAGGGTTATCTTAAGCCTCCTAATATCCCACCCAAATATGGATCAAATCGGACTATATTTAGATATAGCTGTCATATAGACCGATCTCCCGATTAAGGGTCTGAAGCCTATAAAAGCTTTATTTTTTAACCGATTTCGTTGAAATTTGGCACAGTAAGTAGTTTAACGCCTCCTTATATATGACCCAAATATGGTTCAAATCGGACTATATTTAGATATAGCTGTTATATAGACCGATCTCCCGATTAAGGGTCTGAAGCCTATAAAAGCTTTATTTATTACCCGATTTTGTTTAAATTCGAAAAACAAAATTCAACAGTGACTTATATTTATTAGCCCACTCAATATCCGTGTCGAATTTGGGTGCATAAGTTTTCCAAGTTTCACCGGATTATGCCGAAAGGGGGTTTTCATATATACCCGAGGTGGTGGGTATCCAAAGTTCGACCCGACCGAACTTAATGAATTTTCACTTGTTTTATACTCACCACCATAGGATGGGGGTATACTAACCTAGTTATTTCGTTTGTAACAATTCGAAAAATTCATCAAAGACCCTATAGAGTATATATATTCTTGATCGTCTCGACGCTCCAAGTCGATCTAGCCATGTCGGTCCATCGAAATCATGATAGCTGTGGAATGCGTAAAGCGAGCCGCTTGAAATTTTGCACAAGTACTTAATATTGATGTAGGTCCTTGGGGATTGCAACTGGACCATATCGGTTCAGATTTAGGCATAGCTCCCATATAAACCGAACTCCCGCTATGACTTCTTGAGCCCCTGGAAGCCGAAATTTTCATCCGATTTGGCTGAAATTTTGCACGTGGTGTTCTGTTATGACTTCCAATAACTACGCCAAGTACGGTTTAAATCGGTCGAGAACATGATATTGCTCCTATATAAACCGATCTCCCGATTTGATTTCTTGAGCCCCTGGAAGCCGAAATTTTCATCCGATTTGGCTGAAATTTTGCACGTGATGTTCTGTTATGACTACCAATAACTGCGCCAAGTACGGTTTAAATCGGTCGAGAACATGATATAGCTCCCATATAAACCGATCTCCCGATTTGACTTCCTGAGCCCCTGGAAGCTGAAATTTTCATCCGATTTGGCTGAAATTTCGCATGTGGTGTTCTGTTATGACTCCCAATAACTGCGCCAAGTACGGTTTAAATCGGTCGAGAACATGATATAGCTCCCATATAAACCGATCTCCCGATTTGGCTTCTTGAGCCCCTGGAAGCTGAAATTTTCATCCGATTTGGTTAAAATTTTGCATATAGTCTTCTGTTATTACTTCCAGCAACTGTGCCAAGTAAGGTTTAAATCGGTCGAGAACATGATATAGCTCCCATATAAACCGATTTCCCGATTTGGCTTCTTGAGCCCCTGGAAGCCTCAATTTTTATCCGATTTGGCTGAAATTTTGCACATGGTCTTCTATTGTGACTCTCAACAACTGCGCCAAGTACGGTCTAAATCGGTCTATAACCTGATATAGCTCCTATATAAACCGATCTCCCGATTTGACTTCTTGAGCCCCTGGAAGCTGAAATTTTCATCCGAATTGGCTGAAATTTTGTACATAGTGTTCCGTTATGACTCCCAAGAACTGCGCCAAGTAAGGTTTAAATCGGTCGAGAACATGATATAGCTCCCATATAAAACGATCTCCCGATTTGGATTCTTGAGCCCCTGGAAGCCTCAATTTTTATCCGATTTGGCTGAAATTTTGCACATGGTCTTCTGTTGTGACTCTCAACAACTGTGCCAAGTACGGTCTAAATCGGTCTATAACCTGATATAGCTCCTATATAAACCGATCTCCCGATTTGACTTCCTGAGCCCCTGGAAGCTGAAATTTTCATCCGATTTGGCTGAAATTTTGTACATGGTGTTCCGTTATAACTCCCAAGAACTGTGCCAAGTAGGTTTAAATCGGTCGAGAACATGATATAGCTCCCATATAAACCGATCTCCCGATTTGGCTTCTTGAGCCCCTGGAAGCCTCAATTTTTATCCGATTTGGTTGAAATTTTGCACATGGTCTTCTGTTGTGACTCTCAACAACTGCGCCAAGTACGGTCTAAATCGGTCTATAACCTGATATAGCTCCCATATAAACCGATCTCTTGTTTTCACTTATGCGGTCTCAGATCAATATTTCGAGGTGTTACAAACGCCATGACTACATTAGTATACCCCCCCATTCTATGGTGGTGGGTCTAAAAAGTGTATCATCAATTTAGAATTGTCCCATATTTTGTTGCCAAAAAATTACCATACATTTGTTTTTGTTGTTTTTTTTTGTTTGTTTTGAATGTTTGTTGCCCGACCACATTGTTGTGGAGGTTCAATGAATTGTTTACATTTTCATTTTACACACAACCCAAGGCGATAAACACACCAAAAAAAAACAACAACAAAAACACAACGGGTAATAAATTACATATTATTGGAATTAAATAAAAATAAATTCCGTTGAGTGTGATAAGCAAAATCACAAAGAAACCAAAACAACAAAATTAGGGCCCCAAAGTCAGGGCGGAGAAGAAGGAAGATGTTTTGCTTTATTACGCTAAATTTACAAAAACGTTTTGTGGACGAGACATTTTCGAGAACACATTGTCAAAAAAAACACAAAAATTAATTAAGAAATGAATTTGGCGGCGGCCCTGAAAAGTGCTTTAGGAATTTTTTTTAAACAAAACGCAAATTATCATCTTACCCAGCGACAAGTAAAAATTCTAAAACATATTCTCATATATCATCCTTGTATAGGTCAATAGAACTTGTATTTAGGTGGCTGTTTTTCTTGGCGAAACATTAATAAACCAGTAAAAAGTCGTTAAGCTCGGCCGTGACGAACTTTGGATACCCACCACCTCGGGTATATATGTAAACCACCATTCGTCATAATCCGGTGAAAAATGCTTTATTTATGCTGCCATAGCAGCTTTATTGAAATATGGTCTGATTTGGACCAAATTAGACTTTAGTTCATGAGTACAAGTACAAGTACAAGTCATTGTTCGGTTTCGGTCTTTTTGCCAGCCATATCCAAATAAAGACCGATCTGAACCATATACGACACAGATGTCGAAAGGCCTAACACAACTCACTGTCCCAAATTCCGGCGAAATCGGACAATAAACTCGCCTTTTATGGCCCCAAAACCTAAAATCGAGAGATCGGTCTATATGGCAGCTATATTCAAATCTGAACCGATCTTGACCAAATTGAAGAAGGATGACGAAGGGTTTAACTCAACTCACTGTCGCAAATTTCATCAAAATCGGACAATAAATGCGCCTTTTCTTTTTATGGGTCCAGAACCTTAAATCGAGATATCGGTGTATATGGCAGCTATATCCAAAGCTGAACCGACCTTGACCAAATTGAAGAAGGACGACGAAGGGTTTAACTCAACTCACTGTCGCAAATTTCAGCAAAATCGGACAATAAATGCGCCTTTTATGGGTCCAGAACCTTAAATCAAGAGATCAGTCTATATGGCAGCTATATTCAAATCGGGACCGATCTGGGCTAAATTGACGAAGGATGTCGAAGGGCTTAACTCAACTCACTGTCGTAAATTTCAGCAAAATCGTACAAAAAATGCGCCTTTTATGGATCCAAAACCTTAAATCGAGATATCGGTCTATATGGCAGCTATATTCAAATCTGAACCGATCTTGACCAAATTGAAGAAGGACGACGAAGGGTTTAACTCAACTCACTGTCGCAAATTTCAGCAAAATCGGACAATAAATGCGTCTTTTATGGGTCCAAAACTTTAAATCGAGATATCGGTCTATATGGCAGCTATATCCAAAGCTGAACCGATCTTTACCAAATTAAAGAAGGATGTCGAAGGGCGTAACACAACTCTCGGTCCAAGTTTTCAACAAAATCGGACAATAAATGCGCCGTTCATGGGCCTAAGACCCTAAATCGGAGGATCGGTCTATATGGGAGCTATATCCAGCTCTGGACCGATCAGCGCCAAATTGAAGAAGGATGTCGAAGGGTCCAACACAACTCACTGTCCCAAATTTCAGCAAAATCGGACAATAAACGCGCCTTTTATGGCCCCAAAACCTAAAATCGAGAGATCGGTCTATATGGCAGCTATATTCAAATCTGAACCGATCTTGACCAAATTAAAGAAGGATGTCGAAGGGCGTAACACAACTCTCGGTCCAAGTTTTCAACAAAATCGGATAATAAATGTGGCTTCCATGGGCCTAAGACCCTAAATCGAGAGATCGGTCTATATGGCAGCTATATCCAAATCTGGACCGATTTGTGCCAAATTAAAGAAGAGTGTCGAAGGGCCTAACACAACTCACTGTCCCAAATTTCAGCAAAATCGGACAATAAACGCGCCTTTTATGGCCCCAAAACCTAAAATCGAGAGATCGGTCTATATGGCAGCTACATCCAAATCTGGACCGATCTGGGCCAAATAAAAGAAAAATGTCGACGGGCCTAACACAACTCTCTGTCCAAATTTTCAACAAAATCGGATAATAAATGTGGCTCTTATGGGCCTAAGACCCTAAATCGAGAGATCGGTCTATATGGCAGCTATATCCAAATCTGAACCGATTTGTGCCAAATTGAAGAAGAATGTCGAAGGGCCTAACACAAATCTCCGTCCCAAATTTTTAGCAAAATCTAACAATAAATAAGCCTTTTAAGGGCTCAAAGCCTTAAATCGAGAGATCGGTCTATATGGCAGCTACATCCAAATCTGGACCGATCTGGGCCAAATTAAAGAAAAATGTCGACGGGCCTAACACAACTCTCTGTCCAAATTTTCAACAAAATCGGATAATAAATGTGGCTCTTATGGGCCTAAGACCCTAAATCGAGAGATCGGTCTATATGGCAGCAATATTCAAATCTGGACCGATCTGCGGCAAATTGAAGAAGGATGTCGAAGGGTCCAACACAGCTCACTGTCCCAAATTTCGGCGCCATCGGACAATAAATGCGCATTTTATGGCCCCAAAACCTTATAGCGAGAGGTCGGTCTTATGGCAGCTATATCCAAATCTGAATCGATCTGAGCCAAATTGACAAAGGAAGTCGAAGGGCCTAACACAACTCACTGTCCAAAGATTCAGCAAAATCGAATAATAAATGTGACTTTTATGGGCCTAAGACCCTAAATCGGCGGATCGGTCTATATGGGGGCTGTAGCAAGTTGTAGTCCGATATAGCCCATCTTCGAACTTGACCTGCTTATGGACAAAAAAAGAATTTGTGCAAAGTTTCAGCTCAATAGCTCTATTTTTAAAGATTGTACCGTGATTTCAACAGACAGTCGGACGAACATGTCTAGATCGTCTTAGATTTTTACGCTGATCAAGAATATATATACTTTATAGGGTCGGGAATGGATATTTCAATGTGTTGCAAACGGAATGACAAAATGAATATACCCCCATCCTTCGGTGGTGGGTATAAAAATGAGTGCTCTGGCAAGAAAGTCCATCGCGCGCTTCTTCCATTTTGCGACGAACTTCATAACTGGATCAATGGGTACGTCAATAACCAGAATTGTCGATTTTGGAGTAAAGATCAGCCAGATGCAATGCAAAAGCTACCAATGCATCCAGAAAAAGTCTCAATTTAGTGCGGTTTATGGGCTGGTGGCATCATTGGACCGTACTTCTTCAAAGATGATGCGAATTGTAACATAACTGTGAATGGTAAGCGCTATCGTGAGATGAAATTTGATCTTCTTAGAAAATTTTTATACAACTGGATGTCATAGAATACTAGCTGGGCCAATGTGCTTTGCTACACCCATAAGTGTTTGTGGTCCCCTTTTACTAAATATCCCATCAACATTCCATTAAGAAATAGGGGATACATCTCTCTTATCAATGGGTGCAGTCCGATTAAAGTTTAAGCTCATTGATAAGGGGCCTCCTTTTTAATGTCAAGTCCGAATGGCGTGCCGCATAGCGACACCACTTAGTAGAGAAGTTTTAACATGGCAGGATACCTCACAAACGTTGCCAGCATTAGTAAGGGGATAATCACCGCTGAAAACTTTTCTGATGAACCTAGGCATTCAGTTTTGAGTTGGGACGACCCGCCTGAGAATAGATCCCAAAAATTTTATATAAATTTCATATTCGACTCTCATGTACCTTTCCCATGTATCCCATTTTGTCCCGATCGGCCTACATAACCGTATAGAAATGGCTTTAAGGGTGCGGTAGCTTCCTTGGGACTTGACCCCAAATGTTTATATAAGTTTCGTATTTTACTTCCAATTACCTCTCCCTTGATATAGATATTGATATTAAGATAGGGCATCCCCCACGGCTATTTGACCGATACTTACTATGTAGGTCGTTGGGGAATGCAAATGGTTCAGATTTAGATATAGCTCCCTTATAAAACGATCTCCCGATTTGACTTCTTAAACCCCTGGAAGACACAACTTTTGTCCGATTTGGCTAAATTCGCAGATAGCGTTCTGTTATGACTTCCAACAACTGGGCCAAGTACGGTTCAAATCGGTTTATAACCTGATATAGCTCCAATATAAACCGATTTCCCAAATTGACTTCTTGAGCCCCTGGAAGCCGCAGTTTTTGTCCGATTTGGCAAAACTTCTGCAGAAAGAGTTCGCTTGTGACTTTCAACAGCTGTACGATCCACGGTCCAAATCGGTATATAACCTGATATAGCTCCCATATAAACCGATCTGACGATTTGACTTCTTGAGCCACTTGAAGCCACAACTTTTGACTGATTGGACTAAATTTTTGCAGATAGCGTTCTGTTATGACTTGCAATAACTGGGCCAAGTACGGTTCAAATCGGTGAAGAACCTGATATAGCTCCCATATAAACCGATCTCCCGATTAGACTTCTTGACCCCATACAAGTCGCAATTTTTGTCCGATTTGGCTGAATATAGCTCCCATATAAACCGATCTCCCGATTTGACTTCTTAAGCCCCTGGAAGCCCCAATTTTTGTTCGATTTGTCTAAACTTTTGCAGAAAGAATTCGCTTGTGACTTTCAACAGCTGTACGATCTACGGTCCAAATCGGTAGATAACCTGATATAGCTCCCATATAAACCGATCTGACGATTTGACTTCTTGAGCCACTTGAAGCCACAACTTTTTTCCGATTTGGCTAAAATTTGGCAGATAGCGTTCTGTTATGACTTCCAACAACTGGGTCAAGTACGGTCCGAATCGGTCCATAACCTGATATAGCTCCCATATAAACCGATCTCCCGAATTCACTTCTTGAGTCCTTACAAGCCGCAACTTCTATCCGATTTGGCTGAAATTTCGCACGCAGTGTTCCGTAATGACTTTCAACAACTGGGCCAAGTACGGTCCAAATCGGCCTATAACCTGATATAGCTTCTATATAAACCGATCTCCCGAATTGACTTCTTGAACCCCTTGAAGCCGCAATTTTGGCCGATTTGGTTTAAATTTGGTATATAGCGATCTGTTATGACTTCCAACATCTGCGCAAAGTACGGTACAAATTGGTCTTAAATCTGATATAGCTCCCATATAAACCGATCTCCCGTCTTGACTTCTTGAGCTTCTAGATGGCTCACTTCTTATCCGATTCGACTGAAATTTTGAGCCGAGCGAATATAATACACTTTTACTTGTTTAAAGTAGTACTCTACACCCAATATATAGCTGCTATATATAGACTGATTTTCCGATAAAGGGTCTAATGCCCATAAATGCTTACTTTTATCATCCGATTTCCCTGAAACTTGAAACAGTGAGTAGCTTTACGCCTCCTAACATAGGACCCAAATATGGTTGAGATCGGACTATATTAAGATATAGCCGTCATATAGACCGATCTCTCGATTGAGGGTCTGCAACACACAAAAGCTTTATTTTTTTAGCCGATTTCGCTGAAATTTGAAACAGTGGGTTATTTAAAGCCTCCGCACATCTGGCGTAAAAATGGATTAGATCGGTCCATATTTAGAAATAGGTGTCATATAGACCGATCTGCCGATAAAGGGTCTGAAGCCCATAAAAGCTTTATTTATTACCCGTTTTGAAACAGAGGGTTATCTCAAGCCTCTTGATATATGACCCTAATATGGAATATGGATTGGTTCATATTTAGATATAGCTGTCATATAGACCGATCTCCCGATAAAGGGTCTGAAGGCCATAAAAGCTTTAGTTTTTTAACCGATTTCGTTGAAATTGGAAACAATGGGTTATTTAAAGCCTCCCGACATCGGACGTAAATATGGTTCAGATCGGACTATATTAAGATATAGCTGCCCTATAGACCGATCTCCCGATAAAGGGTCTAATGCTCATAAATGCTTAATTGTTCATCCGATTTTCCAGAAACTTGAAACAGTGAGTAGTTTTACGCTTCCCAACATCCGACTTAAATATGGTTCACATCGGACTATATTTAGATATAGCTGTCGTATAGACCCATGTTACAATTAAGGGTCTGAAGCTCATCAAAGCTTTATTTATTACCCGATTTTGGTGAAATTTGAAATAAAAAACTTCAACAGTGACTTATATTTATTAGCCCTTTCAATATCCGTGTCGAATTTGGGTGCATAAGTTATCCAATTTTCACCGGATTGTGCCGAAAGGGGGTTTTCATATATACCCGAGGTGGTGGGTATCCAAAGTTCGGCCCAGCCGAACTTAATGCCTTTTTACAGGTTTAAAAGTCATGTTTGTGGGTTGTCATAGAGTGGCAGTCTATTTTCTAAACAGGCAAATAAGCCTGTTGTGATATCACATTAGCCACAGACCAGGCCCCTGATGGGTTTTTTTTTTAAATGTTCCATATAATTTTCATAACATCTTGAGTCAACATTAAATTTTCCAAAATTTTGTTATAATCAAATTTCCAAAATTTAATTCTGATTTTTTTTTTTTCTAAGAAAAATTTTCTTTGACCAACCATTTTCTTTCGCCACATCCAATTTTCCACGGAGATGAAATGTAAGTGGATACCTTAACTCGTGGCTTTGCTAATTATTTTATTTTGGCCGGATTGCTAACGTAACCATTTCCTTGGCTCTTTCCCATTCGCTTGGGTGTATTTGTTTTTTTTTTTGCCTTTTGCTACTTCTTAATTTCAGCTCAAACCTCTGCGCTTGCCGGAAAAGTGATTGTGTTATAATAATGGTTGTAATCGAGAGAGTTTATTTTTATAGCTGGCGCCAGTGGTACATTGGCTGGAACCCTGTATCCATTTCAATGAGCCCAATGCCGCCGCTGTCATATACCGACCGCCCACATTGAGCCAGGGGATCTGCTAAGTGGGACTGATGACTTGGCGCTTTAAATGGTAAATTTAAGTGACTGTCGCTCGGTCGCACCGACCAAGGCAAGCGAAATGCCAACATCGTCGAAATATGGTTTAGCACCTTCGTGGATAAAGTTCGCGGTAGCCTCTGTGGTAGTTCTATTTATTAGACAGCAATGGTGGCGGCCGGCGCAGGTGGGGTGGGCAGGAGTGACGCTAGTTACGGGATAATGTGTCAGAGAGATATCATGGATACATTGCATGCGCTGGCTGGCTGACTGACTGACTGGCTGGCAAGGGGGCAAAATTTTATGCACATATTTTTAAGCTTCAGGCAGGTTTCTTCAACGATTTTCTCCTACTTTTGTTGTGTGGTGCAATGGTTCCATGGTCTGGTTGTTGTCTGATTGTTCGTTCTATTGTTTAAAAGGGATTGTTAAATTAGGGTTAGCCAAGAAATAGTATGGGCAGAGGTTCCCAAATAAGGTTTTAGGTAGCCCAAAACAGGAAAATATGGATTTGTGCCTAGTGCTAGTCTCAGCATATGTATATCCATTGGAGTGGTGGAGTCTACCACTTAAGCTTCCCCTAGATAAATTCTTTCCATTAAGTTAATTATTTACCTTCTTCTATTTTTTAAACATTTGGTAGCTACTCTATTAAAAATAATTTGGCATTTAAGTTCTTTTGTCTTTCAACTTTCACACATTTATTACTCTCCTTAATTAGATCAATGAATTTTGCAAGTTTTCCCATGCCCTCAACTTTTGGCGCTCTCTGAACCCCCACAATCCACAGTGCTTACTTTAATTGAGTCGTCTAAATGTTGTTGTTGTTGCTGTTGATACGTTTGTTGGATTCTTTGTTTTGTTTACTAGAGCTGAGCGCCAGAGTCCCAAAGAGATGAGAAAGGCGTCGCGAAAGAAGTGCAGTTTTGTAATTGCTATCGTTAGTGGCAGTATTATTTACCGTTAAAGGTAATAATTATACATTTCAGTTTCCATGCCTCCCTACCCATCTCTCTCTCACTCTCTCACACCCCCTCACACACACACACTCGGTGCTTGTTTGCCTTAATAAATGTCTGTCTCTCACTTTGCCCATCACCTGGTGTCATGCAAGTTGAAGACGAAGAAGACGAAGAAGACGAAGAAGAAGAATCATAAGCATAACACCAATTGTTGTTAGTATGAGTGTGGGGAGCATCAGACCGATGTGCAAATATGCGGCCACGTCATGGTCTTTTGCAACACAGAACAAAATGCAAACGAAAGCAATTCAGTCCGTAGCCAAGTCTCTCTGACTGTCTCTGTCTCTATGTTGTTGTGTTGTGTGTTAAAGGCGAGAAATGTGTTGTGTGGCGCCACAACAAAGAAATTAAATAATTTTAAGCTTTACTCTAGGATGGTTGGTTGGTTGGTTGGTTGGTCGGTTAGGTGGCGACCGGCTTGTTATGGCTGTGGCGCACATGCAGAGAGTAGTGAAGTTTTTTTCCTCTGCTCTTTTTTCGGTGTTTTTTTTTTTTGGTGAGGTGCTTTAGTGTGGCTAGAATACCTGCTTTGCCCTGCCAAAGTTCGGAAGTTATTTGTAAATTTGCTTGCATCTATGGAAAATTTGCATAGTCCAAATTATTTGAATTCGATACTAATTGGCGGCCAGCTTATGGGGGCCAAATGCAAATATTTGCCATTTATCGTAATTTACTCCGAAAACACGCGTCACAAAACTTTGTGTGCTCAACTAAGGCTCGTGGGACATGCCAACTAAAGGGGGCAATTATTTGCAAGTAAATAAAAACTCAAGTAAAAGGTTCAACGAACCATGACGATTTTACATGAAAAAATATTATTTTTACCTTTTATTGTAAGGAAATAATAGATGGGGCATATTAATTTGGGGACCATTGTGACGCGTATCTGTATGTCCAAATTGGTTGAAAAAATATATTAAAAGCAAATGAGGAGTCTCTGATAGTAGGGCCTGAATATTGTTTTAATGGTAGGGACCCAGTATCTGGGGGACCGCCTAACCCTCAAAACTTCCGAATAGGATATAGGTGTGAATATGGCATTCAGGAGATTTAAGGACTCAAATGGAAAGTCTTTGAGAGTAGACAACCAAACAGATATGAATAGTGGGATACATACTTGGATAGGATTATCCACAGATACGGCAGATACCTGAAGATGAATTGGCATCGAAAACCGATGGTCTCATCAACATCCCCGGTGTGTGATAATAAACAGGAAAACAAAATCCAAAATAAGGAAGGAAGATAAGTCAAACGTAGTCTACAAAATAACATGTAATGGGGACATATCCGACATATGCCAAAAGGTATATGACGACCTACAAAAACCGAATTAAGAACAAGACTCACGAGACACAAATCTGACCAGAATGCCATTGGAAGACCCTTGGAACAGAAAACGGCACTTGTAGCTCATTGCATGGTAACAGGACATAAACCGAATCTCAACGATGTGGAGATTCTGAAGCAAGAGAACAATCAACCAAAAGTTTTATTTGTTTGTCGGTTTGTTCCGTATAGACTCAAAACGGCTGAACCGATTACCTTGAAATTTTCACAGATTGTGTAGGTTGGACTGGAAGGAAACATAGGCTATATAATTTTTTGATATCATCATGACACATGTACAGAAATCTTCCTATATATAAAATTCAATTTGTGATTATTTGTATGTTTGTTTGTTCCATATAGACTCAAAACGGCTGAACCAATTACCTTGAAATTTTCACAGATTGTGTAGGTTAGTCTGGAAGGAAATATAGGCTATATAATTTTTTGATATCATCATGACACATGTACAGAAATCTTTCTTGTATATAAAATTCAATTTGTGTTTGTTTGTTTGTTTGTTTGTTCCGTAGAGACTCAAAAACGGCTGAACCGATTACCTTGAAATGTTCTCAAATTGTGTAGGTTGGTCTGGAAGGAAACATAGGCAATATAACTTTTGGGTATCGGAAGGGGGAAGGACCATCCCCTTACTCCAAAAGTACCACCCAAAAATAAAAGTGCACCGATTGGGACAATATGGGATTCAAATGAAAGGTATTCAAGAGTGGAGCACGAATTTTATAATAAAAGATGGGTCCAAGTACTTGGGGGGCCGCCCCGGCCCCAAAACACCTTAAAATAGGTTTATTTGACGATCATGACAATATGGGAAAGGTATTCGGGAGTAGATTACGAATATGGTCAGGAAGCAGGAATAGGCTTTATAATTTATTGATAACGGAAGGGGGGCGGACCCTCCACCGTTACTCCAAAAACACCACCTGTAATCAAAAGTTGACCGATTAGGACAATATGGGTATCAAATGAAATGAATGCGCGTGTCGATAACAAATCTGGCATACAAAGTCATGACGAAGTATAGGGGGTCACCCTATCCCTACAAAAGCGCCCAAAATGCCCACTTTAGCCAATCACGGATATATGGTACTCGGTTTGTTTGTTCCGTATAGACTGAAAAACGGCAGAACCGATTTTCTCTAAATATTCGCATATTGGGTAGGTTAGTCTGGAAACATAGGCTAGGATAGGACCCTCCCCCTTATGCCAAAAACACAACCCAAAATCAAAAGTGAACCGACCGAGACAATATAGGTATCAAATGAAAGGTATTCGAGAGTAGAATACGAATATGGTTTTAAAATTTGGGTCTAAGTACACATCGGACCGCCTCAACCCCAAAACTCTCCGAAACAGATATATTGGACGTTCATTTCAATATGAGGCTCAAATGAAAGGTATTCGGGAGTAGATTTCGAATCTGGCATACAAAATCGGATCGAAGTATAGGGGGTCATGTCACCGCTCAAAATCGTTTGGACCCATTCATTCATTCAATATGGGGCTCAATTGTAAGCTATTTTGGAGTAGATTTCGAATCTGGCATACAAAATCAAATCGTAGTATAGGGGGGCATGTCACCGCTCAAAATCATCTTTAGACCCATTATGGCTATATGATACTTGGCTGAACCAAATTTTCTTAAAATTTTCATAGATTGTGTACGTTTGTCTGGAAGGAAACATAGCCCATATCATTTTTAGGTATCGGTTGGAGGCGGACCCTCACCCTAACCACTAAAAACGTCACCCATATCCGAAAGTGTTTCGATGGGCACAATAAGCCTATCAAATGAAAGGTATTGGAAACCAGAAAAGGAATATGGTATTAAAATTTGGGTCCAAGTACCCAGCGGACCCCCCAAACCCAAAACTACTCAAAACAGATACATTCGAAGTTCTTGTCAATATGGGACTCAAATGAAAGTATTAGGTAAGTATTATTATTTGTAATCTAGTACAACTATGGCATAAAACATTAGGTCCAAGTAATGGGAGGTCGCCCACCCCCAAATGGGCATATTAGCCGACCATGGCTATATAGGACTCAAATGAAATTTGTTAGGGAGTAGATTACGAATAGGATATTCAAATTTGCGTTTAAGTCTAGGTGGCGCTTTTCCTCCTTAAGATACGTCAAGTGGGTTGTTTGACCCATTATGACAATATGGGACTCAAATGAAAGGTAGTTGAGAGTAGAAGACCAAAAGTAGAGCCAAATGTTTTGGGGTACGCCCTAAAGCACCCCTAAAATGGACTTCATTTCCGTTGGGAATAAAGAACGTATTTTATATCTATTTGCAGTGGCGGCGGCCGCCCCAGCCCCAAAACTCTCTTCAAACGGTTCATATTTACCGGCCATGGCAATATGGAGCTCAAATTAAAGGAATTTAGAAGTGCAGCACGAATTTGATATCCATATTTGAGTCGAAATGTCTAAGGTGCCATCCCTCCCCTAATGAGAACCTTGCCATAAGGAAGAACATTACCACCAGGAACCGTGAAGGGGCAAATACTCATATAGCAATGAGTGCTTTCCAGTTTCAAGTTTAAACGAGTCGAGTCTGAACGGCGTCTAGCAGTGCGACACCTCTTTCGGGAATCTTGACTTCTTGAGCCTCTAGAGCGCGCAATTCTCATCCGATTTGGCTCAAATTTCGCATGAGGTGTTTCGTTATGATTTTCAACAACTGTGCCAATGATGGTCCAAATCGGTTCATAATCTGGTATAGTTGTCATATAAACCGATCTTGGATCTTGACTTCTTGAGCCTCTAGAGGGCGCAATTCTCGTCTGATTTGGCTGAAATTTCGCATGAGGTGTTTTGTTATGATTTCCAACAACTGTGCCAAGTATGGCGCAAATCGGTACATAACCTGATATAGCTTGCATATAAACCGATCTGGGATCTTGACTTCTTGAGCCTCTAGAGCGCGCAATTCTCATCCGATTTGGCTGAAATTTCGCATGAGGTGTTTTGTTATGATTTTCACCAACTGCGCGAATGATGGTCGAAATCGGTTCATAATCTGGTATAGCTGTCATATAAACCGATCATGGGTCTTGACTTCATGAGCCTCTAGAGCGCGCATTTCTCATCCGATTTGGCTGAAATTTTGCATGAGGTGTTTGGTTATGATTTCCAACAACTGTGCTAAGTATGGCGCAAATCGGTACATAACCTGATATAGCTTGCATATAAACCGATCTTGGATCTTGACTTCTTGAACCACTAGAGCGCGCAATTCTCATCCGATTTGGCTGAAATTTCGCATGAGCTATTTTGTTATGATTTACAACAACTGCGCCAATTATGGCCCTAATCGGATCATAATCTGGTATAGCTTGCATATAAACCGATCTTGGATCTTGACTTCTTGAGCCTCTATAGCTCGCAATTCTCATCCGATTTGGCTGAAATTTCGCATGATGTGTTTTGTTATAATTTCCAATAACTGCGCCAATTATGGTCCAAATCGGTTCATAATCTGGTATAGTTGCCATATAAACCGATCTTATATCTTGACTTCTTGAGCCTCTATAGCTCGCAGTTCTCATCCGATTTGGTTGAAATTTCGCATGAGGTGTTTGGTTATGATTTCCAACAACTGTGCTAAGTATGGCGCAAATCGGTACATAACCTGATATAACTTGCATATAAACCGATCTGGGATCTTGACATCTTGAGCCTCTAGAGCGCGCAATTCTCATCCGATTTGGCTGAAATTTCGCATGAGGTGTTTTGTTATGATTTCCACCAACTGCGCGAATGATGCTCCAAATCGGTTCATAATCTGGTATAGCTGTCATATAAGCCGATCTTGGGTCTTGACTTCTTGAGCCTCCAGCGGGTGCAATTCTCATCCGATTTGGCTGAAATTTCGCATGAAGTGTTTTGGTAGCACTTCCAACAATTGAGCTAAGTATGGTTCAAATAGGTTCATAATCTGGTATAGCTGTCATATAAACCGATCTTGGATCTTGACTTCTTGAGCCTCTATAGATCGCAATTCTCATCCGATTTGGCTGAAATTTCGCATGAACTGTTTTGTTATGATTTCCAACAACTGCTCCAATTATGGTCCAAATCGGTTCATAATCTGGTATAGCTGTCATATAAACTGATCTTGGATCTTGACTTCTTGAGCCTCTATAGCGCGCAATTCTCATCCGATTTGACTGAAATTTCGCATGAGGTGTTTGGTTATGATTTTCAACAACTGTGTTAAGTATGGCGCAAATCGGTTCATAAACTGGTATAGCTTGCATATAAACCGATTTTGGATCTTGACTTCTTGAGCGTCTAGAGCGCGCAATTCTCACCCGATTTGGCTGAAATTTTACATGAGGTGTTTTGTTAAGACTTCCAACAACTGTGCTAAGTATGGCGCAAATCAGTTAATATCCTAATATAACTGCCATGTAAGCCGATCTGGGATCTTGACTTCTTGAGACTCTAGAGCGCGCAATTCTCATCCGATTTGGCAGAAATTTTGTACAACGACTTCTCCCATGACTTTCAACATATGTGTCCAATATGGTCTGAATCGATCTATAGCTTGATACAGCTCCCATATAAACCGATCTACTGATTTTGCTTTTTGAGCCCCTACAAGGCGCAATTCTTATCCGAATTAACTGAAATATTGGAGCTAACCATTCTAAACGTTTAAAATCCAATCCAATTTTCATTGCAACGCCATCTTTTGTATTCTCCTCTATTAAACCATTATCTTGTTCTCAATCAAATATGAAAAATAATTCTAACAGTGTCTTGCGATTTAATTTGGTGTCGAACGATACATTAGACCATCTGAACACGCATAAACTGGAGGTGTTTTGTCAGCAATTAATGACAATATGTCAAGCCTACAAGAAGCCAAAAAAAAAAACACACACACAGCAAATATTTTGAAACCGAATTGGTTGGAGCAGTCATTGACACTTGTTTGGAGCATTTGTCATCGCCCATCCCACCACGGGTGATGCCCCAACAGGTCTCACTCACAAACATATGTGTGCCCGGTCATGCCATCACCATCATATGATTTTAATATTTTGCGTCTGGGTGTTGTATTCGCAAGTATTTATTTGCTAATAAATCATAATACCAGGGGGCGGGGTCTCCCCTTGCTTTGTGGGTGTGAGTGGATCGAATCAGTGAGTGCGATATGTAAATACTTCATCAACCCAATTAACCATTGTTGTGGCACAACGCATCGAGATATTTTGCGCTGCGATCATAACTTAAATCTGTACGCCAAGTCTTTCCCCGACGCGTCGGTGCCTTCCCTTCCTGGGCATTCTATGGCGAACCGTTTTTTTTTTTTTATAAAGGCAGTCACAATGTGCGAGCGGTGACAATAGGCGACATCTCCAATTTTAGTGCGAATTATTTGTGGTCTCGATGATGATGATGATGATGATGATGCTGATGGTGGTGGTGGTGTGGTGATTTTGATGCTGGTGCTTCATGACAACATTTCTTTGTAATCTACAACCGCATGACATGTTTGAGATATTTTTATCGAAACAGATCATCACGATCGCAGCTTCAGCGACGAAAACGACACATTTGGATTGTTTTTTTCCAAGAATTTTTCCAGAAATGTCAAGTAACTGCGAACAGTAATAAAATACCAAGTGGTTTTGCATTAGTATTGCATCGTCTATTGTAATTTATGGTTAGGAGTGACATTCCACTTCATACAGTGTGTACGGACAAGATGATAAAAAGAATCATTCCATTGAATGATGTCAGTTCTAAGGCAGTATACAGTCAGAGTTGGGGTGGGGATTTTGAAATATTAACAAGTAAAAGCGTGCTAGGTTCTAGCTAGGATACCCTCAACCATAGATCGCATTTGTCGAGTTCTTTTCCCGATATCTCTTTTAAGATAAACAAAGGATAAAAAAAGAAAGAATTGATTTAATATTGGAGCTATATCAAGTTATGGTCTGATTCGGATCATAATTGAATTGAATGTTGGAGACCACAGTAGAAGTACATGTGTAAAATTTCAGCCATATCGAATAAGAATTGCGACCTTTAGGGGCTCAAGAAGCATAATAGAGAGATCGGTTTTTATGGGAACTGTATCAGGCTATAGACCGATTTGGAACATATTAAACACGTATGTTGAAGGTAATGGGAGAAGCCGTTGTACAAAATTTCAGCCAAATCGGATAATAATTACAGCCTCTGGAGGCTCCAGAAGTCAAGATCCCAGATCGGTTTATATGGCAGCTATATAAGGCTACGAGCTGATTTGAACCATACTCAGCACAGTTGTTGGAAGTCATAACCTAACACGTCGTTCAAAATTTCAGCCAAATTGGATAGGAATTGCGCCCTCTAGACGCTCAAGAAGTCAAGATCCCAGATAGGTTTATATGGCACCTATACCAGGTTATGAACCGATTTGGACCATACTCAGCACAGTTGTTGGAAGTCATAATAAAACACCTCATGCACAATTTCAGTCATATCGGACGAGAATTGCGCCCTCTAGAGGCTCAAGAAGTCAAGACTCCAGATTGGTTTATATGACAGTTATATCAGGTTATGGACCGATTTCAACCATACTCAGCACAGTTATTGGAAGTCATAATAAAACACCTCATGCGAAATTTCAGCCCAATCGGATAAGAAGTGCGCCATCTAGTGGCTCAAGAATTCAAAACCCCAGATAGGTATATGACAGCTATATCAGGTTATGGACCGATTTCAACCATACTCAGCACAGTTGTTGGAAGTCATAACCTAACATGTCGTTCAAAATTTCAGCCAAATCGGATAGGAATTGCGCCCTCTAGACGCTCAAGAAGTCAAAATCCCAGATCGGTTTAAATGGCAGCTATATCAGGTTGTGGACCGATTTCAACCATACTCCGTACAGTTGTTAGAAGTCATAACAAAACACCCTATGCAAAATTTCAGCCAAATCGGACGAGAATTGTGCCTTTTAGTGGCTCAAGAAGTCAAAACCCCAGATAGGTTTATATGACAGCTATATCAGGTTATGGACCGATTTCAACCATACTCAGCACAGTTGTTGGAAGTCATAACCTAACATGTCGTTCAAAACTTCAGCCAAATCGGATAGGAATTGCGCCCTCTAGACGCTCAAGAAGTCAAAATCCCAGATCGATTTAAATGGCAGCTATATCAGGTTGTGGACCGATTTCAACCATACTCCGTACAGTTGCTAGAAGTCATAACAAAACACCCTATGCAAAATTTCAGTCATATCGGACGAGAATTGCGCCCTCTAGAGGCTCAAGAAGTCAAGATCCCAGTTCGGTTTATATGACAGCTATATCAGGTTATGGACCGATTTCAACCATACTCCGCACAGTTATTGGAAATCATATTAAAACACCTCATGCAACATTTCAGCCAAATCGGACAAATTTTGCGCCCTCCATTGGCTCAAGAAATCAAGATCCAAGATCGCTTTATGTGGCAGCTATATCAAAACATGGACCGATATAGCCCAATTACAATCCCAACCGACCTAAAGTAATAAGAGGTATTTGTGCAAAATTTCTAGCGGCTAGCTTTACTCCTTCAAAGGTTAACGAGCTTTCGACAGAAAGACGGACGGACAAACAGACGGAGGGACATGGCTAGATCGACTTAAAATGTCATGACGATCAAGAATATGGATACTTTATGGGGTTTTAGACGAATATTTTGAGGGGTTACAAACAGAATGACGAAATTAGTATACCCCTATCCTATGGTGACATCGAACAAAGATGTCGAGGAGGATAACACAACTTGCCATAGCAAATTTCAACGAAATCGGACAATAAATATGCCCATAATGAGCCCAATACTCTAAATTGAGGGATCAATCTATAGTACAATTATATCGAAATATGGACCGATCTTAACCACACTCAATGCGAATGGCGAAAGGCCTAACGCAACTCGTTGTACCTGATTTCAGAGACATCTGTTTATAAATTTACCTTTTATGGGCATCAAACCTCAAATCTGGTCTCAAATCCGTATGTATTTGGACCGATCCGGACCATATTGAACAGCGATGTCAAGGAGCCTAACACAACCCGCTATAAAAAATATCTGAGAAATCAGACAATAAGTGTGTCTATTATGGACCCAAGCTATATCCAAATTTGAATCGAGGATGTCGAGGGGTCTGACTTAACTTACGGTTCCAAATTTCAACAAGATTGGACAATAAATGCGTCTTTTATGGGCCCAAGATCTTAAATCTATCGACAGACCTAGGCCTAGGGACGGGATGGTGCCGAAGGGCCAACAAGGGCCCGTCAAAAAATCTCAGCACACCTCCCAGAAGTACATTTGCAAGATCACCCAGATTACGGAAAATCCGCCTCCCCAGAAAAAAAGGACCTGCGTACCTTCCGGCCCGGCCATGCACAGAAAAAGTGCTCGAAAGTCTCATCCTCATTTAGACAACTCCTACAGAAGTCATTGTGCGGGATTCCCCTGCGCGCCGCCATGCGGCCTATGGCTCTGTGTAGGTTATGATCCCTGTTAAACTATTCTCGACCTATTATCGAACGCCAGAAACTCTCTCGTCCTCTTCCGGTCGACGACAAGCCAGAACGTCCCAGCTATTCTGCAACCCCTCGTTGAGTCCCATCTTGCCACCGACGTCGTTCTGACCATCTTTTCTACTTTGTTTAGTAGTTCGACAAATGGTATCTAGGCAAAACCGGTGACTGGTTTACCCGTCGCCGACGTACTCCTCCCGGCGTTTTCACCTGCCCTCCATTTCCTGGAATCCCCTAATGTCCGGGAAGCCAAGTCAGCGTCACATCGTGGACTTGGGACTCCAAATAATCTGCCACATACCTGGTACTCACAGTTTCCGAGAATAGGTCCCAACGGACAGCATATCCAGCATAGCTTCCAGACGATCTTGCGGTGCTGATCTTAGTGCCCCTGCGACCCCGACATTAGCGAGTCGCTGGAGTGCTGTTCTATCCAAGTGTAAGCTCAATGACAAGGACTCTTCTTTTGATAGTCGAGTCCAAACGGCGTGCCGCAGGGCGACATCTTTCGGGGAGAAGTTTTTACATGATATAACTGAAGAGAAGTTTTTACATGATATAACTGCTATATAGATCGATCGGCCGATAAAGGGTCTAATGCCCATAACTGCTTTATTTTTTATCCGATTTCGCTGAAATTTGAAACAGAGAGTAGTTTTACGCCTCCCAACATACGTAAATATGGTTCTGATCGGACTATATTTAGATATAGCTGCCATATAGACCGATCTCCCGATAAAGGGTCTAATGCCCATAAAAACTTTATTTTTCCTCAGATTTTGTTGAAATTTAAAACAGCGAGTAATTTAAAGCTTTCCGACAACTGACCCAAATATGGTTCAGATCGGACTATATTTGGATATCGCTGCCATGTAGACTGGTCTCCAGATAAAGGGTCCGAAGCCCATAAAAGCTGTATTTTTTAACCGATTTCGCTGAAATTTGATACGGTGGTTAGTGTTAGGTGTCCCGACATTCTTCCCAAATATGGTTCGGATCGGACTATATTTAGATATAGCTGCCATACAGACCGATCTCCCGATAAAGGGTCTGAACCCCATAAAAGCTTCGTTTTTTATCCAATTTCGCTGAAATTTGAAACAGTGAGTAGTTTTAAGCCATCCGACCCAAATATGGTAAAGATCGGACTGTATATATAGACCGATATACCGCTTAAGGGTCTGAAGCTCATAAAAGCTTTATTTATTACCCAATTTTGTTGAAATTTGAAAGACAAAATTCAACAGTGACTTATGTTTATAAGACCACACAATTTGGGTACATAAGTTCTCCAATTTTCACCGGATTGTAAGGAAAGGGGGTTTACATATATACTCGAAGTGGTGGGTATCCAAAGTTTGGCCCTGCCAAACTTAATGCCTTTGTACTCGTTTTCTGCTGTTCTCGCTAGGATTCGAACCCATGTTTCAGCGTCATAAGCGGACATGCTAACCTCTGTGCTACAATGGCCGTATATATCCAATTAATCACCTTGGGCGTTACCTTCCCACTTCCAACCGAACATTCTCCTGCAGGAGTAAAAAGCTCTCATTCCTCTATTCCTCTTCCAGGACAGCTTGGAATCGAGGACTTTGCCTTCTTCGACAGCTGCAGGGTGACCGCGTCCAAGAGCGGGAGTCTGAACTCCTGTATCTTGTCTCTGCGTGTGAAGAGCACCAGCTTTGTGTTCCTTGGGTTGGCCCTCAATTGAATTCTGGTATCCCATCGTGACAATATCCTCAGTGACCCTTCATCAGCGAGAAGGTCGTCGTCAGAAATCTGCCTCGGACCAGCAACACGTCGTCCGTAAAAGCGATTATCTTTGCGCCTCGTTCAAGATTTCGAAAAAGTATTGCACCCTTTAAAAGCACAAGAATTCAAGTTCCGTTATCGGGTCGGTATGGCATCTATATCAGTTTATGAACCAATTTAGACCATTCTTGGCACAGCTGCAGGGTGACCGCGTCCAAGGACGGGAGTCTGAACTCCAGTATCTTGTCTCTGCGTGTGAAGGGCACCAGCTTTGTGTTCCTTGGGTTGGTCCTCAACCGAATTCTGGTAGCCCATTGCGACAATCTTCTCAGTGACCCTTCATCAGCGAGAAGGTCGTCGTCAGAAACCTACCTCGGACCAGCAACACAACGTCGTCCACATAAGCGATTATCTTCGCTCCCTGTGCAAAATTTCGAAAAAGAATTGCACCATATAGAAGCTCAAGAATTCAAGTTCCGTTATCGGGTCGGTATGGCACCTATATCAGTTTATGAACCGATTTAGACCATTCTTGGCACAGTTATTGATAGTAGGGACAGAACACCTCACGCGAAATTTCTGCCAAGTCGGAAGAGAATTGCACCCTCTGGAGATCCGGGAACGGTTAATGACAGCCCTATCAAGACAGGGATCGATATAGCCCATTTCAAACTCCAAGCGACCTACACTAAAAGAAAGTATTTGGGCAAAATTTCAGGCCCCCATTTGAAAGTTTGCATATTTTCGACAGACAGACGGACGGACATGGCATACAGTGCTAACACCCCTAGTGTTTAAGTTGTTGCTTTTTGATCTGCTTATTGTTTCTTCAATTTCTTATCGACTTTACAAAGTCATCAGCATTGCCAATTATTCTATAAATAACATTTTGCCAGTATTTAATGTGTTTTTATTATTTATTTTGGTTTTTTGGAAATATTGCAGAAAAAGAACACTCAAAACGAGGCTTGAACCAGCGCCCATAAAAAACAGCGGCCAGACATTTAACCACTACGCCAAAAGTGCAGTACATTTTCAAAAGCACAACAACACATGATAACGCACACCCACAATCAACTAAAATATAAATAAAACAACGAAGCATGTATTTTTGTATGTATGTGTGTGTATTCCAATATGTATTTATACCAACAATAATTACCAGGAGTTGATAATTGTGCGACAAATGATTCAACAAATCTCTTAAAATTATATTTAAAATAAAAAATACAATAAAATATAGGTGTTGAGCTAATTAAAGCATCAATTGACAAGACGACGAGGATGGGATTCGAACCCACGCGTGCAGAGCACATTGGATTAGCAGTCCAACGCCTTAACCACTCGGCCACCTCGTCACATACATACATATTGCCAATGGGCATACTTAAAAAGAGTGGCAACGCAATCACAACAAAGCACAGTCAGCCAGCCAGCCAGCCAGCCATCCATCGATGAAGCACAAACAAAAACACACAAACACACACAGCCACACTCACTGCTATCACAGTGACTAAGTCGGGTTTGTCAAGCAAACAATCAGGCAGCAGCATCAGCTTGTTATGCTCGTAACATAATCAACGGGGGAAGCTTAAAATGTGGGGTTTTGAAAAAAAAAAAACAAAATAAAAACAAACGCAAAAACTCACCATCAAAACTCAACACACCCCACTCGACAACGACACGAGACCTAATAACGAATGAGTCCAACAAAAAATATTCATACACACTCGCAGTCGACCTAACAATGACAGTCATCATCATCATCATCATCACCATCATTTAGCAAGTTGGAAAGTTAACGGTACTTAGTAATAGATTTGTTTTTGTATTCCATATTCTCCATAACAAAAACAAAATTGTTTTAGTGCAAAAATAGTTTTGAATCATTCATTTGACAGTGGATGTATGGATGGTGGATGTTAGTGAATGGCGGTGGCTGTATGGAGTGTGAATGAGTCTCGTTTTCTTTTTCTTATGCTGTGCGGCAGATTTGCTTTTACGCGCGCTCATTCATTTAGTTCGCCAGGCTTGGCAGGTTGGTTGGCTGGCTGGCAGGCTGTTCGTATCCAGTTCAGTCGTTATTTTAGAAACTCGTATTTGCTGTCGGCCAGCTGAGAATTCTGTTGCCCTGGTACCAATTGGCATTGCACATTGCCAATCTTGCAATACATACACACACATATCGCAGTAGTTGATGTTGATGATGAGAGGGGAGAGGAAAACAGTATAGCCAACCACCATCAACAACATACCCACCCATCTTTTTAGTTAAGGAAGCTGAGAATGGGTTGAGAAGAGATACATAATTATTTATGTATGTGCACATACATACATACATACGATGATTGTTAACAGCGGGAGCTGATATAAATGTAAATAAATAAACACTAAGTAATCGGTCGAAATTGTCAGTTAGTAGTCAGAACACAGATTTGTGCGCTTTTAATTTGAATTTCATAATAGTTTCGAAAACAATTTTTTTGAAAAAAGTGGGTAAAGTGGGCTTGTCTGTATAGGCATGAGCTTTGACATAGCCCCACAAAAAATAGTCTAAAGGCGTTAAATCGCACGATCGAGGCGGCCAATTGACCGGTGCCGAATGTGAAATAAAATGTTCATCGAACTCGCCTCTCAATAGGTCCAGTGTTACGTGTGCTGTGTGGCGTATGGCACCGTCTTGTTGATATCACACGTCATGCCAACTCTTGCATTTTGGGCAAAAAAAGTTGGATATCATCTCACGGCAACGCTCACCATTCACAGTTACGTTGCGCATAATCTTTGAAGAAGTACGGTCCAATGATGCCACCAGCCCATAAACCGCACCAAATTGTGACATTTTCTGCATGCATTTGTAGCTCTTGCAATGCTTCTGACTGATCTTCACTCCAAAAACGACAATTCTGTTTATTTACGTACCCATTGAGCCAGAAATGAGCTTCGTCGTTGTTGTTGTAGCTACATTTCATGTGAAGGTAAGGATCCTAGTCAAGGTCCAAAGGACCGATCGCCGTGGGAACAGGTTGGCCATTGGCTATTTAAAGGCACCATTAATTCGCCTTGTCATATCGAGCATCACAGGCACTCAGTATTTGTGCAAGAGCCGGTGCCGCCCGACTTCTCACTGAGACTCTCCGCTGATTGTCCGCGAATGCCGTTGCAGCTACTCCGTATGGAGCATTCCACTATCCACAACCTGTGGACGAGCCCTTCTCGTGACAGCAATGAACACCATACAGATTAGATCTAAATGTTTCAGAAAATCCTATGGGGTGAACCGGATCGTGAGAGGACGAGGCTGTTATTAAAAGGAAATAAGAAGGAGGTCAGTATAGCTTTTGTTGTCATAACGGGACACAGAGGACGAGCTCACTTAAGCAAAATCGGTGCGGCAAGTGATAGCAGGTATAGGGCATGTGGGGAAGATGATGAGACGTTCGAGCATTTCCTATGTCATTGCCCGGCTTTCGCGGCTAACAGACACCGGTGCCAGACCAGACATGAACCAACCTAGGGGAGTGGTATGGAAAACAATTAAGGATTTTGAAAGTAGCCATGAATTCCTTAATTAAAATTTTCTTTTTCCAAGGTAACTTTTTAAGTTTTAGAGCCCACAACAAGCCGATAGTACATGTCCATAGTGGCATGGGGACCCTCTTTTCAACCTAACCTAACCTAACTTTATACCTTCCCAGCGATAGCCAGCCCTTTACGGTAGCTTTGATGGCAAGTCACTGTTTCAGTCGTTGTTGATACAGCAACGCATGAAAATGCGCAGCGGTATACACGTCGTTTTTCTATTTTTATACCCACCACCATAGGATGGGGGTATACTAATCTAGTCATTGCGTTGGTTACACCTCGAAATATTCGTCTAAGACCCCATGATGTATATATATTCTTGATCGTCTCGACGTACTGAGACGATCTAGCCATGTCCGTCCGTCCGTCTGTCAAAATCACGATAGCGGTCGAACGCATTAAGCTAGCCGTGGGGCAAGGAATTTAAGAATGCTGTCATTTGCCCGGAAAAGTGGATTTAAAATATAAACTCTACTCCCTTACTTAAACTTCAGCCCCATATTCTCCTGTGTATTCTGTGTGGATTGCAGACTAGATAACAGATTTTCATATCAGCTTCAGACTTGACTTCCAAATAACTTTATTATACCCTCCATCATAGGATGGGGGTATACTAATTTCGTCATTCTGTTTGTAACTCCTCGAAATATTCGTCTCAGACCCCATAAGGTATCCCTACCCATGTCCGTTCGTCTGTTTGTCAGTCTGTCGAAAGCACGCTAACTTTCGAAGGAGTAAAGCTTGAAATTTTGCACAAATACTTCTTATTGGTGTAGGTCGGTTGGGATTGTAAATGGACCATATCGCACCATGTTTTGATATAGCTGCCATATAAACCGATCTGAGGTCTTGAATTCTTTAGCCTCTAGAGGGCGCAATTCTTATCCGATTTGGCTGAAATTTTGCATGAGGTGTTTTGTTATGATTTACAACAAGTGTGCCAAGTACGGGTAAAATCGATGCGTAAACTTATTTAGCTGCCATATAAACCGATCTTGGGTCTTGACTTCTTGAGCCATTAGAGGACGTAATTCTTATCCGATTTGGCTGAAATTTTGCACGACGTGTTTCGTCATGTCTTTCAACAACTGTGCTAGGTAAGGTTCAAATTGGTCCATAACCTGATATAGCTGTCATATAAACCAATCTTGGGTCTTGACTTCTCGAGCCTCTAGAGGGCGGAATTGTCGTCCGATTTGGCTGTAATTTTTGCACGACGTGTTTCGTCATGTCAATCAACTACTCTGCTAAGTATGGTTCAAATTGGTCTATAACCTGATATAGCGGCCATATAAACCGATCTTGGGTCTTGACTTCTCGAGCCTCTAGAGAGCGCAATTCTCGTCCGATTTGGCTGAAATTTTGCACGACGTGTTTCGTCACGTCTTCTAACAACTGCGCAAAATATGGTTCCAATCGGTTCATAACCTGATATGACTGCCATATAAACCGATCAAGGGTCTTGATTTCTTAAGCCTTTAGATGGCGCAATTTCTAACCAATCTGGCTGACATTTTCCACGACGTGTTTCATCATGTCTTTCTACTACTCTGCAAAGTATGGTTCAAATCGGTCCATAACCTGATATAGCTGCCATGTAAACCGATCTTGGGTCTTGACTTCTCGAGCCTCTAGAGGGCGCAATTCGCATCCGATTTGGCTGAAATTTTGCATGACATGTTTCGTCATGATTTCCAACAATTGTACCAAATATGGTTCAAATCAGTCCATAACCTGATATAGCTGTCATATAAGCGGATCTGGGGTCTTGAACTCTTGAGCCTCTAGAGGGCGCAATTCCTATCCGAATTGACTGAAATTTTGCATGAGATGTATTGTTATGATTTCCAACAAGTGTGCCAAGTACGGGTGAAATCGATTCATAACCTTATTTAGCTGCCATATAAACCGATCTGGGGTTTTGACTTCATGAGCCTTTAGAGGGCGCAATTTCTATCCAATCTGGCTGACATTTGGCACGACGTGTTTCGTCATGTCTTTCAACAACTGTGCTAAGTATAGTTGAAATTGGTCCATAACCTGATATAGCTGTCATATAAACCGATCTTGGGTCTTGACTTCTCGAGCCTCTAGAGGGCGCAATTCTCGTCCGATATGGCTGAAATTTTACACGACATGTTTCGTCATGTCTTCCAACGACTGCGAAAAGTATGCTTCCAATCGGTTCATAACCTGATATAGCTGCCATATAAACCGATCTAGGGTCTTGACTTCTTAAGCCTTTAGAGGGCATAATTTCTATCCAATCTGGCTGAAATTTTGCACGACGTGTTTTGTCATGTCTTTGAACAACTATGCAAAGTATAGTTGAAATTGGTCCATAACCTGATATAGCTGTCATATAAACCGATCTAGGGTCTTGACTTCTTGAGCCTTTAGAGGGTGCAATTCTCGTCCGATTTGACATTTTGCACGAAGTGTTTCGTCATGTCTTTCAACAACTGTACCAAGTATGGTTCCAATCAGTCCATAACCTGATATAGCTGCCAAATAAACCGATCTTAGGTCTTGACTTCTTGAGCCACTAGAGGACACAATTCTTATCCGATTCGGCTGAAATTTTGCACGAGGTGTTTTCCAACAACTGTACCAAATATGGTTCAAATCAGTCCATAACCTGATATAGCTGTCATATAAACGGATCTGGGGTCTTGAACTCTTGAGCCTCTAGAGGGCGCAATTCCTATCCGAATTGGCTGAAATTTTGCATGAGATGTTTTGTTATGATTTCCAACAAGTGTGTCAAGTACGGGTGAAATCGATGCATAACCTGATATAGCTGCCATATAAACCGATTAGGGGTCTTGACTTCTTAAGCCTTTAGAGGCCGCTATTTCTAACCAATCTGGCTGACATTTGGCACGACGTGTTTCGTCATGTCTTTCAACAACTGTGCTAAGTATAGTTGAAATTGGTCCATAGCCTGATATAGCTGTCATATAAACCGATCTTGGGTCTTGACTTCTCGAGCCTTTAGAGGCCGCAATTTCTTTCCAATCTGGCTGACATTTGGCATGACGTGTTTCAGCATGTCTTTTAACAACTGTGCTAAGTATGGTTCAAATTGGTCCATAACCTGATAAAGCTGCCATATAAACCGATCTGGGGTCTTGAATTCTTGAGCCACTAGAGGGCGGAATTGTCGTTCGATTTGGCTTAAAATTTGCACGACATGTTTCGTCATGTCTTTCGACAATTGTGCTAAGTATGGCTTAAATCGGTCTATAACCTGATATAGCTGCCATATAAACCGATCTGGGGTCTTGACTTCTTGAGCCTTTAGAGGCCGCAATTCTCATCCGATTTAGCTGACATTTTGCACGACGTGTTTCGTCATGCCTTTCAACAACTGTGCTAAGTATGTTTCACATTGGTGTATAACCTGATATAGCTGCCATATAAACCGATCTGGGATTTTCACTTCATGAGCCTCTATAGGGCGTAATTATTATCTGATTTGGGTGAAATTTTGTACAACCCCTTCTCCCATGACCTGCAACATACGTATCAAATATGATCTGAATTGGTTTACAACCTAATACAGCTACCTTATAAACCGGTCTCTATATTTTACTTCTTGAGGCCCCAAAGGGCGAAATCCTTATTCGATTTGGCTGAAATTTTGCACAACTATGTCTACTCTGGCCTTCAACATGCATTCCATTATTATCCGAATCGGACCAAAACTTGATATAGCCTCAATGGCATAGCAATTATTTTCCTTTATCCTTTCCTTTCCTTTGTTTGCCTTAAAAGAGACGCCGGGAAAAGAACTCGACAAATGCGATCCATTGTGGAGGGTATATAAGATTCGGGCCGGCCGAACTTTGCATGCTTTTACTTGTTTTTACCTTCACACGCTGGAAAGTATGAAGTTAATACTCTTGCACCTCTTGGTAACTCCGATCACTGCATTGTTTCAGCATACTTTACTTTACTTTAGCTTCAATATTTCTATGTTATGGCCTACAAAAAAGTTGATCGACGAGGATGGGATTCGAACCCACGCGTGCAGAGCACATTGGATTAGCAGTCCAACGCCTTAACCACTCGGCCACCTCGTCATTAAAACTTTATTTTGATCTCTGAAATCAGTGCTAGTTGAGAGTAAAACACGAGATATTTGAGTCCAAAAATAAAGTCCGTAAAAAACGGAGTTAATCAATTCTATGGAAATATTGGGTTGCCCAAAAAGTAATTGGGGATTTTTCATATAGTCGGCGTTGACAAATTTTTTCACAGCTTGTGACTCTGTAATTGCATTCTTTCTTCTGTCAGTTATCAGCTGTTACTTTTAACTTTTTTTAGAAAAAAGTGTAAAAAAAAGTATATTTGATTAAAGTTCATTCTAAGTTTTATTAAAAATGCATTTACTTTCTTTTAAAAAATCCGCAATTACTTTTTGCGCAACCCAATAGTTGTCAGTCTTAATTACCATGTATCTTGGCTGGACCATTGATTATGTAAAGCTAAGCTGAAACTTCATATACAGTAACCTTTGACCTTAGTGAAAGTTTTTGCTATTTATGTAGCATTAAAATAATTCGACGAGGATGGGATTCGAACCCACGCGTGCAGAGCACATTGGATTAGCAGTCCAACGCCTTAACCACTCGGCCACCTCGTCATATATACTGTCATCAAAAAGATGGCCCAAGGGGGTCACAAATAAATTTTAATAATAAAATAAGTCAAAATTTGTTGTTTTTATTATGTGTGGACTTATTTTTTATGAGCTCTGTATGTGTAAATAGATAAAAAAATTTAACTTAGGAAAAATGTTCTGTTAAAATTTCAAACTCTGTCATAACTGTTCCTTAAGTAGTTTGTTAAAATGCTTCTTTTGTTCTTGAGTAACCTTGAGTAACCACCATAACACAAACCCAAGCGATTTGTCACATTTATCTTTCTTCCCAAATGATTTGAAAGGGATTCTCTTATGACACCCCCCACCACCCACCCCCGCCCATTATAATTTCTCCTTTATTTGTTAACACTCTTTGCTGTTCAACTTCATTTATAAAAACTTTTTTTTTGCCGACGAGGATGGGATTCGAACCCACGCGTGCAGAGCACATTGGATTAGCAGTCCAACGCCTTAACCACTCGGCCACCTCGTCATGCTTTCGATGGGCTAAGGCATAAACAAAGCATGAGCAAACCTTTTCGTTGCTATATTTAGCTCATATTCTAAGATAAGCATAAACAGTAGGCACCGATGTGCGAGTGCATGTCGAAGCAAAACAACAAAACAATGCTTGCTAGGCCTTTTGGCACACATTCCAAGTTGAGGTTTGTTTTAATTAAACAAGTGGTTCACATTTTGCTGGTTTTTATTATTTACTGGCTTGCCCAAAAAGTAATTGCGGATTTTTTAAAAGAAAGTAAATGCATTTTTAATAAAACTTAAAATGAACTTTTATCAAATATACTTTTTTTACACTTTTTTTCTCTAAGGCAAGCTAAAAGTAACAGCTGACAGCAACTGACAGAAGAAAGAATGCAATTACAGAGTCACAAGCTGTGAAAAAAATTTGTCAACGCCGACTATATGAAAAATCCGCAATTACTTTTTGGGCAACCCAATATTAAGAAAAAAAAAACAATATGTAGATATTTTTATGCAATTGTAGCGATAAAACACTTGATGATTAGGTTTGGAATGCTTAAGGCCAAGGTTACCATTGTGCAACTAAAGGGAAAATTTGATACAGGAGTAGAGTGGGGGGCCGCCCCAAACCCAAAATAGGTTTATTGGACGAGTATGACAAAATGGAACTCAAATGAAAGCTACTCGGGAGTAGATTACGAATAAAGTTAGAAAGATGGAATAATGGGCTTCACAATTTGTTGCCGTAAGGGGGATCCTCTAGGGCCCTCCCCCGTTATCCTAAAGACACCACCCAAAATCAAAATTGGACCGATAAAGGCAATATGGATATCAAGTGAAAGGTATTGAAGAGTAGAATACTTCTAAAAGCAGACAAATTGAATGTTCATATCTATATGGGGATCAAATAGATTACGAATCTGCCATACAAAATCAGATCGAAGTGTTGGGGGTCACGCCACCCATCATAAATGCTCCAATGTGGGCTTAGAACTGATCATGACTATATGAGACTCGGTTTGTTAATTTGTTCCATAGAATCAAAAACGACTGAATCGATTGTCTTAAACTTTCACAGATTGTCTAAACATAGGTTATATAATTTTTAGATATCGGATCGGTGGCGGACCCTCCCCTTTACCCAAAAAAACGCCACCCAAAGTCAAAAGTGGACTGATAGGCACAATATGGGTATCAAATGTTGGGTATTGGAGACTACAAAACGAATATCGTATTAAATTTTGGGGCCAAGTCCTGAGCGGGCCTCCCCAACCCGTAAACTCCTCCAAACAGATATACTCGACGTTCCTATCAATATGGGACTTAAATGAAAAAGTATTCCGCAGTAGATTACAAATATGGCATAAAAATGGGCAAATGGGCATATCAGCCCACCATGGCTATATGGGATTCAAATGAAAGATATTTGGGTGTACATTACAAATATGACATTAAAATTTGCTTTTAAATCTAGGTGAGGATTTTCCTCCAAAAAAAAGTCGGATAAGTTAAATGACCCATTATGACAATATGGGACTCAATGAAAGTGAGGGTAGAAAACGAATTTGATATCCAATTTTGGAGCCAAGTGTATGGGAGTATGGCCTAAATCACCCTCTAAACAGAAATTCATTTCCGACTATAGCAATATGGAGCTCAAATCAAGGGTATTAGGAAATAAAGAACGCATTTGATATCTATTTTCAGGGGAAAGTGCCGGTGGCCGCCCCAGCCCCAAAACACCCTTCAAGCGGCTCTTACCTACCGACCATGGCAATATGGGGCTCAAAATAAAAGAATATGGGAGTGGAGCACGAATTTGCTATCCATTTTTGCTATCGAAATGTCTTCCCTAAAAAGCAACCTAATTTTCAAAAATACCAGATCTCGGAGATTGCTAAGGCGATTGGTTCGGAATTTTTTTATACCCACCACAGTAGGATTGGGGGGTATATTCATTTAGTCATTCCATTTGCAACACAATATCCGACCCTACAAAGTATATATATAGTGTTTTGGCATCACTTCCAACAACTGCGCCAAGTAAGATTCAAATCGGTTCATAATCTGGAATAGCTATCATATAAACCGAGCTTGGGTCTTGACTTCTTGAGCCTCTAAAGGGGGCAATTCTCGTCCGATCTGACTGAAATTTTGCACGTGGTGTTCTGGTATCACTTTCAACAACTGTGCTAAGTATGGTTCAAATTGGTCCAGGTTTTGATATAGCTGCCATATAAACCGATCTTGGGTCTTGACTTTTTGAGCCTCTAGAGGGCGCAATTCTCGTCCGATGTGACTGAAATTTTGCACGTAATGTTTTAATATCATTTCCAACAACTGCGTTAAGTATGGTTCAAATCGGTCAATGTTTTAATACAGCTGTCATATAAACCGATCTTGGGTCTTGACTTCTTGAGACCCTAGAGGGCGCAATTCTCATCCGATTTGACTGAAATTTTGCACGTAGTGTTTTGATAACACTCCCAACAACTGTGCTAAGTATGATTCAATTCGGTTCATAAACTGGTATACCTGTCATATAAACCGATCTTGGGTCTTGACTTCTTGAGCCTCTAGAGGGCGTAATTCTCATCCGATTTGACTGAAATTTTGCACGTAGTGTTTCGGTATCACTTTCAACAACTGTGCTAAGTATGATTCAAATTGGTTCATGTTTTGATATAGCTGCCATATAAACCGATCTTCGGTCTTGACTTCTTGAGCCTCTAGAGGGCGCAATTCTCATCCGATTTGACTGAAATTTTGCACGTAGTGTTTCGGTATCACTTTCAACAACTGTGCTAAGTATGGTTCAAATTGGTCCAGGTTTTGATATAGCTGCCTTATAAACCGATCTTGGGTCTTGACTTCTTGAGCCTCTAGAGGGCCCAATTCTCGTCCGATTTGACTGAAATTTTGCACGTGGTGTTTTGGTATCACTTCCAACAACTGCGCTAAGTACGATTCAATTCGGTCCACAATCTGATATACCTGTCATATAAACCGATATTGGGTCTTGACTTCTTGAGTCCCTAGAGGGCGCAATTCTCATCCGATTTGAATGAAATTTTGCACGTGGTGTTTTGGTATCACTTCCACAAACTGTGCTAAGATTGGTTCAAATCGGTCCATGTTTCGATATAGCTGTCATATAAACCGATCTTGGGTCTTGACTTTTTGACCCTCTAGAGGGCCCAATTCTCGTCCGATTTGACTGAAATTTTGCACGTGGTGTTTTGGTATCACTTCCACAAACTGTGCTAAGATTGGTTCAAATCGGTCCATGTTTCGATATAGCTATCATATAAACCGATCTTGGGTCTTGACTTTTTGAGCCTCTAGAGGTCGCAATTCTCATCCGATTTGGCTGAAATTTTTCATGAGGTGTTTTGTCATGACTTCCAATAACTGTGATAAGTATGGCGTAAATCGGTTCATAACTTGATATAGCTGCCATATAAACCGATCTTGGGTCTTGACTTCTTGAGCCACTAGAGGGCGCAATTCTCATCCGATTTGGCAGAAATTTTGTACAACGGCTTCTTTCACTACCTTCAATACACGTGTCTAATATGGTCTGGATCGATCTACAGCTTGATACAGCTCCCATATAAACCGATCTCCCAATTATGCTTTTTGAGTCCCTACAAGGCTCAATTCTTATCCGAATGAGCTGAAATATTACACAATGACTTCTACAATGTTCGGCATTCATTTTTGATCCGAATCGGACTGTAACTTGATATAGCTCCAATAGCGCAACAGTTTTTCAATTCAATATTCTTTGTTTGCCTAAAAAGAGATACCGCGCATAGAACTCGATAAATGCGATCCATAGTGAAGGGTATATAAAATTCGGCCCGGCCGAACTTAGCACGCTCTTACTTGTTTTATTTTTTAGAAAATATTTTTACAATTTTACTTGTATACAGAAATTGAATTCGGTTTGGGTTGGGTTGGGTTTGAATTGCTTGAACATTTTTCAATGTAAAGCAAAGATTTTTTTACTGTGATGCCTTTATCTTGCAGTCGGCAATTCAAACCATGTTTCCTAAAATTTTGCTGACGTTATGTTGAAGCCCGTGTTTACTTGTTTTTCAGCTATTGATTTCGATCATAATTTCTTGATTAGGCCGCATCTTGATCAAAAGCCAAATCAACACCTTTCAATTAGAAACGTATTTAACGCATTATCATCATCTTCACATTGGGCAGTGTAACAGTTCAAACTGGATTTAGTTGCCGGCATATTGGTTTTTACCAAATCGATAGCCTCACAGCCTCACAGCCTCACAGCCAGACAAATGGTGGTGATGACATTTCCAGTTCATTGATTGAAAGTTTAGTAAAAAGCGGATATTACCTCAACATAAAATGTCAAGACAACGGTGGCCAAATTAGCACCGCCACTGCAGACAATTACTATCATTCGAAATCGCACTGCAAAACTTGAACAAAACACTGCCGACTTAGCATTTACACCAGCGGCAGCACCTATTATTGTCAGCAATTATCAGCAAGCAATTGCGCGCGATGATAGTTGCCTTAATGATAGATTTTTGGCAGGCAATTGTAATAAATACCCTGGTGAAAATTGTGGTAGCCACATTTTTGCAACCTTTATTTTGATAGCTCGTGATTCTATGTGCTGTGTTTTAATTGTAGCTAAAGAATTCTAGGAAATATTGGGGTGGAACGAAGAGCTTAGCCCATAAGAGGACGATATCACAGGGAATCCAATCAAAATCGGTAAAAAAAATAAAGCATTTATGGGCTTCAGACCCTTTATCGGGAGATCGGTCTATATGGCAGCTATATCTAAATATAGTCCGATCTGAACCATATTTAGGTCAGATGTCGGGAGGCTTAAAATGACACACTGTTTCAAATTTCAGCGAAATCGGTTGAAATTTAAAGCTTTTATGGGCTTCAGACCCTTTATCTGGAGATCGGTCTATATGGCAGCTATATCTAAATATAGTCCGATCTGAACCATATTTGGGTCGGATATCGGGAGGTTGAAAATGACCCACTGTCTCAAATTTCAGTGAAATCGGTTGAAATTTAAAGCTTTTATGGGCTGCAAACCCTTAATCGGGAGATCGGTCTATATGGCAGCTATATCTTAATATAGTCCTATCTGAACCATATCTACGTCAGATTTCGGGAGGCTTAAAATGACCCACTGTTTCAAATTTCAGTGAAATCGGTTGAAATTTAAAGCTTTTATGGGCTGCAGACCCTTAATCTGGAGATAGGTCTATATGGCAGTTATATCTGAATATAGTCCGATCTGAACCATATTTGGGTCAGTTGTCGGGAAGCCTTAAGCTACCTATATTTTAAAATTTCAGCAAAATCGGATGGAAAATAAAGCTTTTATGGCCTTCGGACCCTTAATCGGGAGATCGGTCTATATGGCAGCTATATCTAAATATAGTCCTATCTGAACCATATCTACGTCAGATTTCGGGAGGCTCAAAATGACTCACTGTCTCAAATTTCAGCGAAATCGATTGAAATTTAAAACTTTTATGGGCTGCAGACCCTTAATCGGGTGATCGGTCTATATGGCAGCTATATCTTAATGTAGTCCGATCTGAACCATATTTGGGTCAGATGTCGAAAGGTTCAAAATGACCCACTGTCTCAAATTTCAGTGAAATCGGTTGAAATTTAAAGCTTTTATGGGCTGCAGACCCTTAATCTGGAGATAGGTCTATATGGCAGTTATATCTGAATATAGTCCGATCTGAACCATATTTGGGTCAGTTGTCGGGAAGCCTTAAGCTACCTATATTTTAAAATTTCAGCAAAATCGGATGGAAAATAAAGCTTTTATGGCCTTCGGACCCTTAATCGGGAGATCGGTCTATATGGCAGCTATATCTAAATATAGTCCTATCTGAACCATATCTACGTCAGATTTCGGGAGGCTTAAAATGACCCACTGTTTCAAATTTCAGCGAAAGCGGTTGCAATTTAAAGCTTTTTTGGCTGCAGACCCTTAATCGGGTGATCGGTCTATATGGCAGCTATATCTTAATATAGGCCGATCTGAACTATATTTGGGTCAGATGTCGAAAGGTTCAAAATGACCCACTGTCTCAAATTTCAGTGAAATCGGTTGAAATTTAAAGCTTTTATGGGCTGCAAACCCTTAATCGGGAGATCGGTCTATATGGCAGCTATATATAAATTTGGACCGATCTAATCCATATTTGGGTTAGATGTAGGGAGGCATAAAATAAACCACTGTTTCAAATTTAAGCGAAATCGGGTAATAAATCGAGCTTTTATGGGCTTCAGACCCTTTATCGGGAGATCGGTCTATATCGTAGCTATATCTAAATATAGTCCGATCAGTACCATATTTAGGTGGGATGTTGGGAGGCTTAAAACTCCACACTATTCCAAATTTCAGCGAAATCGGGTACAAAATGAAGCTTTTATGGGTTTCAGGCCCTTTATCGGGAGATCGGTCTATATGACAGCTATATCTAAATATAGTCCGATCTGAACCATATTTAGGTCAGATGTTGGGAGGCTTCAAACTCCGCACTGTTCCAAATTTCAGCTAAATCGGGTACAAAATGAAGTTTTTATGGGTTTCAGAAAAAAAAATTGGACCGATCTAATGTTGGGAGGTCTTAACCTACTCACTGTTTCAAATTTTAGCGAAATTGGATAAAAAATAAAGCATTTATGGGCTTCAGACCCATTATCGGCAAATCGGTCTATATGACAGCTATATCTAAATATAGTCCTATCTGGACCATATTTGAGGCAGATATCGGGAGGTTTAAAATAACCCACTGTTGCGAATTTCAGCGAAATAGGATAAAAATTTAGCCCTCTAGTGGCTCAAGAAGTCAAGATCCGAGTTCGGTTTAAATGACAGCTACATCAGATTACGAACAGATTTGGACTATTTTTGGCGCAGTTAATGGAAGTGAAAAACAAAATACCGCATGTAAAAATTCAGCCAAATCGCATGAGAATTGCCCCCTCTAAAGGCTCAAGAAGTCAAGGTCCGATATCGGCGGTTTATATGGCAGATATATCAGGTTATGAACCAATTTAGACCATTGTTGGTACAATTAGTGGAAACTCAAAAGAAAATATCTCATTCGAAATTTCAACCGAAACAGAGAAAGATAGCGCCCTCTAGAGGCTCAAAACTAAATCGGGAGATCGCTATATAAGGGAGCTATATCAGGTTATAAATCGATTTAAGCTAAACTTGTCATAGCTATTAGTCAAAAGGAAACACCTCGTTCGAAGTTTCAGCCAAATCGGATAAGAATTGCGCCCTCTAGAGGCTCAAAAAGACAGGATACGAGATCGGTTTATATAACAGCTATATCAAACCTTGGCCCGAGATATGGCCCATTTACAATCCTAAAAGGCCTACGACCCTAAATCGGCGGATCGGTCTATATGGGGGCTATATCAAGATATAGTCCGATATAGCTCATCTTCGAACTTAAACTGCATATGGACAAAAAAAAGAATCTGCCCAAAATTTCAGCTCAATATCTCTATTTTTGACAACTGTAGCGTGATTTCAACCGACAGTCGGACGGACATGGCTAAATGGTCTTAGATTTTTACGACGATCAAAAATATAAACACTTTATAGGGTCAGAAATGGATATTGCGATGTGTTGCAAACCCCCATCCTTCGGTGGTGGGTATAAAAAAAAAAACTTTTCACTCCACCCCAATGGGGATTTCACAGAACAACTTCGTTCTAAACTGCTGGTGTTGCCTTGCCATGCCAATTGTTTGGTTTGGCGTATATTGTAGTTGTAATTGTTGCCAATTATTGATATTAATTGGACAAATTGCAATCTATGCAACACCATGCACCAACAGTAGTAGGCAAATAACCGGCAACCAACTATCAATGTTAGAATGTCTTTATTATAGATTTGTGTATGACTTTGGGGTTGTTTCACTTTTTTTTTTTGAGACTACATGCAACACAGCAGAAGGCGTTCTGCAAAGTCATAGCAAATGTGATGTGATATTTCACAGCAGCAAAAAATTACCATTTCGACTTACAGCAAAAAAAAGTGAATTGGTTTCACTGCATTATGGAGCCATCGTTTAGTTGATGACTTAGACTGGATTGACAAGAACATGGGTAGTTCGATGTAATTGCAATGCAATAGCCTTGGAACAGTGGCTGCAAGTGAAAATGAATCCAAATGGAAACAAATAAAAGCGAATTTAGGCCCATTTCCCTCTAGGAAGCATGGTTTAGGAGATACAGCCATTTTAAGTTTTCCAAGTGAAATTTCGATTTTGAATGGATTTTTAATGAAATTTCCCATTTTTTTATGGTGTCACGAATTAAGGCCCATTTCCCTCTAGGACTAATGGTTAAGGAGATACAGCCATTTTAAGTTTTCCAAGTGAAATTTCGGTTTTTAATGGATTTTCAATGAAATTTCCAATTTTTTGATATTGTCACGAATTAAGGCCCATTTCCCTCTAGGACGCATGGTTTAGGAGATACAGCCATTTTAAGTTTTCCAAGTGAAATTTCGATTTTTAATGAATTTTCAATGGAATCTCCCATTTTTTGTTGGCGCACAATTTAAGGCCCATTTCCCTCTAGGACGCATGGTTTAAGAGATACAGCCATTTTAAGTTTTCCAAGTGAAATTTCGATTTTTAATGGATTTTCAATGAAATTTTCCAATTTTTTGATGGTGTCACGAATTAAGGCCCATTTCCCTCTAGGACGCATAGTTTAGGAGATACAGCCATTTTAAGTTTTCCAAGTGAAATTTCGATTTTTAATGGATTTTCAATGAAATTTTCCAATTTTTTGATGGTGTCACGAATTAAGGCCCATTTCCCTCTAGGACGCATGGTTTAGGAGATACAGCCATTTTAAATTTTCCAAGTGAAATTTCGATTTTTAATGAATTTTCAATGAAATTTCCAATTTTTTGATGGTGTCACGAATTAAGGCCCATTTCCCTCCAGGATGCATAGTTTAGGAGATACAACCATTTTAGATTTCCAACCAAAATTTCGATTTTTAATGGATTTTCAATGAAATTTGCAATTTTTTGATGGTGTCACGAATTAAGGCCCATTCCCTCTAGGACGCATAGTTTAGGAGATACAGCCATTTTAAGTTTTCCAAGTGAAATTTCGATGTTTAATGGATTTTCAATGAAATTTCCCATTTTTTGATGGCGTCACGAATTAAGGCCCATTTCCCTCTAGGACGCATAGTTTAGGAGATACAGCCATTTTAAGTTTTCCAAATGAAATTTCGATTTTTAATGGATTTTCAATGAAATTTCAAATTTGTTGATGATGTCACGAATTAAGGCCCATTTCCCTCTAGGACGCATAGTTTAGGAGATACAGACATTTTAAATTTTCGAAGTAAAATTTCGATTTTTAATGGATTTTCAATGAAATTTCCAATTTTTTGATGGCGTCACGAATTAAGGCCCATTTCCCTCTAGGACGCATGGTTTAGGAGATACAGCCATTTTAAGTTTTCGAAGTGAAATTTTGATTTTTAATGGATTTTCAATGAAATTTGGAATTTTTTGATGGTGTCACGAATTAAGGCCCGTTTCCCTCTAGGACGCATAATTTAGGAAATGGATTTTCAATGAAAATTCCAATTTTTTGATGGTGTCACGAATTCAGGCCCATTTCCCTCTAGGACGCATAGTTTAGGAGATACAGCCATTTTAAGTTTTCCAAGTGAAATTTCGATTTTAAATGGATTTTCAATGAAATTTGCAAATTTTTGATGGTGTCACGAATTAAGGCCCATTTCCCTCTAGGACGCATGGTTTAGGAGATACAGCCATTTTAAGTTTTCCAAGTGAAATTTCGATTTTTAAAGGATTTTCAATGAAATTTCAAATTTTTTGATGGTGTCACGAATTAAGGCCCTTTTCCCTCCAGGACGCATAGTTTAGGAGATACAGCCATTTAAAGTTTTCCAAGTGAAATTTCGATTTTAAATGGATTTTCAATGAAATTTCAAATTTTTTGATGGTGTCACGAATTAAGGCCCATTTCCCTCCAGGATGCATAGTTTAGGAGATACAACCATTTTAGATTTCCAACCAAAATTTCGATTTTTAATGGATTTTCAATGGAATTTGCAATTTTTTGATGGTGTCACGAATTAAGGCCCATTCCCTCTAGGACGCATAGTTTAGGAGATACAGCCATTTTAAATTTTCCAAGTGAAATTTCGATGTTTAATGGATTTTCAATGAAATTTCCCATTTTTTGATGGCGTCACGAATTAAGGCCCATTTCCCTCTAGGACGCATAGTTTAGGAGATACAGCCATTTTAAGTTTTCCAAGTGAAATTTCGATTTTTAATGAAATTTCAAATTTTTTGATGGTGTCACGAATTAAGGCCCATTTCCCTCTAGGACGCATAGTTTAGGAGATACAGCCATTTTAAGTTTTCCAAATGAAATTTCGATTTTTAATGGATTTTCAATGAAATTTCAAATTTGTTGATGATGTCACGAATTAAGGCCCATTTCCCTCTAGGACGCATAGTTTAGGAGATACAGACATTTTAAATTTTCGAAGTAAAATTTCGATTTTTAATGGATTTTCAATGAAATTTCCAATTTTTTGATGGCGTCACGAATTAAGGCCCATTTCCCTCTAGGACGCATGGTTTAGGAGATACAGCCATTTTAAGTTTTCGAAGTGAAATTTTGATTTTTAATGGATTTTCAATGAAATTTGGAATTTTTTGATGGTGTCACGAATTAAGGCCCGTTTCCCTCTAGGACGCATAATTTAGGAAATGGATTTTCAATGAAAATTCCAATTTTTTGATGGTGTCACGAATTCAGGCCAGTTTCCCTCTAGGACACATAGTTTAGGAGATACAGCCATTTTAAGTTTCCAAGTGAAATTTCGATGTTTAATCGATTTTCAATGAAATTTCCAATTTTTTTTAATGGTGTTACGAATTAAGGCCCATTTCGCTCTAGGACGCATAGTTTAGGAGATACAGCCATTTTAAGCTTTCCAAGTGAAATTTCGATTTTTAATGGATTTTCAATGAAATTTCCAATTTTTTAATGGTGTCACGAATTAAGGCCCATTTCCTTCTAGGACGCATAGTTCAGGAGAAACAGACATTTTAAGTTTTCCAAGTGAAATTTCGATTTTTAAAGGATTTTCAATGAAATTTCCAATTTTTTTTAATGGTGTCACGAATTAAGGCCCATTTCGCTCTAGGATGCATAGTTTAGGAGATACAGCCATTTTAAGTTTTCCAAGTGAAATTTCGATTTTTAATGGATTTTCAATGAAATTTCCAATTTTTTGATGGTGTCACGAATTAAGGCCCATTTCCCTCTAGGACGCATGGTTTAGGAGATACAGCCATTTTAAGTTTTCCAAGTGAAATTTCAATTTTTAATGGATTTTCAATGAAATTTCCAATTTTTTGATGGTGTCACGAATTAAGGCCCATTTCGCTCTAGGAAGCATAGTTTAGGAGATACAGCAATTTTCAGTTTGGATTTCTAATGAAATTTCCAATTTTTTGATGGTGTCACGAATTAAGGCCCATTTCCCTCTAGGACGCATGGTTTAGGAGATACAGCCATTTTAAGTTTTCGAAGTGAAATTTTGATTTTTAATGGATTTTCAATGAAATTTGGAATTTTTTGATGGTGTCACGAATTAAGGCCCATTTCCCTCTAGGACGCATGGTTTAGGAGATACAGCCATTTTAAGTTTTCCAAGTGAAATTTCGATTTTTAATGGATTTTCAATGAAATTTCCAATTTTTTGATCGTGTCACGAATTAAGGCCCATTTCCCTCTAGGACGCATAGTTTAGGAGATACAGCAATTTTCAGTTTTCCAAGTGAAATTTGGATTTCTAATGAAATTTTCAATTTTCTGATGGTGTCACGAATTAAGGCCCATTTCCCTCTAGGACGCATAGTTTAGGAGATACAGCCATTTTAAGTTTTCCAAGTGAAATTTCGATTTTTAACGGATTTTCAATGAAATTTCCAATTTTTTGATCGTGTCACGAATTAAGGCCCATTTCCCTCTAGGACGCATAGTTTAGGAGATACAGCAATTTTCAGTTTGGATTTCTAATGAAATTTCCAATTTTTTGATGGTGTCACGAATTAAGGCCCATTTCCCTCTGGGACGCATAGTTTAGGAGATACAGCAATTTTCAGTTTTCCAAGTGAAATTTGGATTTCTAATGAAATTTTCAATTTTCTGATGGTGTCACGAATTAAGGCCCATTTCCCTCTAGGACGCATGGTTTAGGAGATACAGCCATTTTAAGTTTTCGAAGTGAAATTTTGATTTTTAATGGATTTTCAATGAAATTTGGAATTTTTTGATGGTGTCACGAATTACGGCCCATTTCCCTCTAGGACGCATGGTTTAGGAGATACAGCCATTTTAAGTTTTCCAAGTGAAATTTCGATTTTTAATGGATTTTCAATGAAATTTCCAATTTTTTGATCGTGTCACGAATTAAGGCCCATTTCCCTCTAGGACGCATAGTTTAGGAGATACAGCAATTTTCAGTTTGGATTTCTAATGAAATTTCCAATTTTTTGATGGTGTCACGAATTAAGGCCCATTTCCCTCTAGGACGCATGGTTTAGGAGATACAGCCATTTTAAGTTTTCCAAGTGAAATTTCGATTTTTAATGGATTTTCAATGAAATTTCCAATTTTTTGATCGTGTCACGAATTAAGGCCCATTTCCCTCTAGGACGCATAGTTTAGGAGATACAGCAATTTTCAGTTTGGATTTCTAATGAAATTTCCAATTTTTTGATGGTGTCACGAATTAAGGCCCATTTCCCTCTAGGACGCATAGTTTAGGAGATACAGCAATTTTCAGTTTTCCAAGTGAAATTTGGATTTCTAATGAAATTTTCAATTTTCTGATGGTGTCACGAATTAAGGCCCATTTCCCTCTAGGACGCATAGTTTAGGAGATACAGCCATTTTAAGTTTTCCAAGTGAAATTTCGATTTTTAATGGATTTTCAATGAAATTTCCAATTTTTTGATGGTGTCACGAATTAAGGCCCATTTCGCTCTAGGAAGCATAGTTTAGGAGATACAGCCATTTTAAGTTTTCCAAGTGAAATTTCGATTTTTAATGGATTTTCAATGAAATTTCCCATTTTTTGATGGTGTCACGAATTAAGGCCCATTTCCTTCAAGGACGCATAGTTTAGGAGATACAGCCATTTTAAGTTTTCCAAGTGAAAGTTCGATTTTAAATGGATTTTCAATGAAATTTCCAATTTTTTGATGGTGTCACGAATTAAGGCCCATTTCCCTCTAGGACGCATGGTTTCGGAGATACAGACGTTTTAAGTTTTCCAAGTAAAATTTCGATTTTTAAAAGATTTTCAATGAAATTTCCCATTTTTTGATGGTGTCACGAATTAAGGCCTATTTCCTCTAAGACGCATAGTTTGGGAGATACAGACATTTTAAGTTTTCCAAGTGAAATTTCGATTTTTAATGGATTTTCAAGACAATTTCCAATGTGATGATGATGTCACGAATTAAGGCCAATTTCCCTCTAGGACGCATGATTTAGGAGATACAGCCATTTTAAGTTTTCCAAGTAAAATTTCGATTTTTAATGGATTTTCGATGAAATTTCCAATTTTTTGATGGTGTCACGAATTAAGGCCCTTTTCCTTTCAGGACGCATAGTTTAGGAGATACAGCCATTTTAAGTTTTCCAAGTGAAATTTCGATTTTTAATGGATTTTTAATGAAATTTCAAATTTTTTGATGGTGTCACGAATTAAGGCCCATTTCCCTCTAGGACGCATAGTTTAGGAGATACAGCCATTTTAAGTTTTCCAAGTGAAATTTAGATTTTAAATGGATTTTCAATGAAATTTGCAAATTTTTGATGGTGTCACGAATTACGGCCCATTTCCCTCTAGGACGCATGGTTTAGGAGATACAGCCATTTTAAGTTTTCCAAGTGAAATTTCGATTTTTAATGAAATTTCAAATTTTTTGATGGTGTCACGAATTAAGGCCCATTTCCCTCTAGGACGCATAGTTTAGGAGATACAGCCATTTTAAGTTTTCCAAATGAAATTTCGATTTTTAATGGATTTTCAATGAAATTTCCAATTTTTTGATGATGTCACGAATTAAGGCCCATTTCCTTCTAGGACGCATAGTTCAGGAGATACAGACATTTTAAGTTTTCCAAGTGAAATTTCGATTTTTAATGGATTTTCAATGAAATTTCAAATTTTTTGATGGTGTCACGAATTAAGGCCCATTTCCCTCTAGGACGCATAGTTTAGGAGATACAGCCATATTAAGTTTTCCAAATCAAATTTCGATTGTTAATGGATTTTCAATGAAATTTCCAATTTTTTTTAATGGTGTTACGAATTAAGGCCCATTTCCCTCTAGGACGCATAGTTTAGGAGATACAGCCATTTTAAGTTTTCCAAGTGAAATTTCGATTTTTAAAGGATTTTCAATGAAATTTCCAATTTTTTTTATGGTGTCACGAATTAAGGCCCATTTCCCTCTAGGACGCATAGTTTAGGAGATACAGCCATTTTAAGTTTTCCAAATGAAATTTCGATTTTTAATGGATTTTCAATGAAATTTCCAATTTTTTGATGATGTCACGAATTAAGGCCCATTTCCCTCTAGGACGCATAGTTTAGGAGATACAGCCATTTTAAGTTTTCCAAGTGAAATTTCGATTTTTAAAGGATTTTCAATGAAATTTCCAATTTTTTTTATGGTGTCACGAATTAAGGCCCATTTCCCTCTAGGACGCATAGTTTAGGAGATACAGCCATTTTAAGTTTTCCAAATGAAATTTCGATTTTTAATGGATTTTCAATGAAATTTCAAATTTTTTGATGGTGTCACGAATTAAGGCCCATTTCGCTCTAGGAAGCATGGTTTAGGAGATACAGCCATTTTAAGTTTTCCAAGGGAAATATCGATTTTTAATGGATTTTCAATGAAATTTGCAATTTTTGGATGTTGTCACGAATTAAGGCCCATTTCCCTCTAGGACGCCTAGTTTAGGAGATACAGACATTTTAAGTTTTCCAAGTGAAATTTCGATTTTTAATGAATTTTCAATGGAATCTCCCATTTTTTGTTGGCGCACAATTTAAGGCCCATTTCCCTCTAGGACGCATGGTTTAAGAGATACAGCCATTTTAAGTTTTCCAAGTGAAATTTCGATTTTTAATGGATTTTCAATGAAATTTTCCATATTTTTGATGGTGTCACGAATTAAGGCCCATTTCCCTCTAGGACGCATAGTTTAGGAGATACAGCCATTTTAAGTTTTCCAAGTGAAATTTCGATTTTTAATGGATTTTCAATGAAATTTTCAATTTTTGAAGGTGTCACGAATTAAGGCCCATTTCCCTCTAAGGCGCATGGTTTAGGAGATACCGCCATTTTAAGTTTTCCAAGTGAAATTTCGATTTTTAATGGATTTTCAATGAAATTTCCCATTTTTTGATGGCGTCACGAATTAAGGCCCATTTCCCTCTAGGACGAAGGCGTTGAAGCGACGCATGGCGTAAGTGCTACATGGGGAACTATCTCGAAGTAATGTGAGAGCGGTGTCGAGGTGGTTTACATATCCTGAGAGATATGGTGGGTTTTTAGCCGAAATATAATATGGTGGGT
>NC_081552.1:241018542-241033542 GCF_963082655.1 Stomoxys calcitrans | reverse complement strand
TCCCCTTTAGGAAGTACTTCCTCAGTAGCCGCAATCAGAATACACTGCGACAATGCCAAACACACAGAACAGCACAGCTGATTGTAATCAGCAACACTGTCATCGTCACCGTTGTAGTCACAATCACCGTCGCCATCGTCATTGTCATTTCAGCGATAATCTATGGCCAAGTATGGCAATCAATTGAACGGTTTGTGTTACGCGTGCCACTCTCAAGTCGGTCTCTCTATTTTGTGCACTGTGCAAGTCTTCTGCTTGGGCCATGGTGGCCGATAGCCATTTTTATACCCACCACCGAAGGATGGGGGTATATTCATTTTGTCATTCCGTTTGCAACACATCGAAATATCCATTTCCGACCCTATAAAGTATATATATTCTTGATCAGCGTGAAAATCTAAGACGATCTAGACATGTCCGTCCGTCTGTCCGTCTGTCCGTCTGTCTGTTGAAATCACGCTACAGCCTTTAAAAATAGAGATATTGAGCTGAAATTTTGCACAGGTTCTTTTTTTGTCCATAAGCAGGTTAAGTTCGAAGATGGGCTATATCGGACTATATCTTGATATAGCCCCCATATAGACCGATCCGCCGATTTGGGGTCTTAGGCCCATAAAAGCCACATTTATTATCCGATTTTGCTGAAATTTGGGACGGTGAGTTGTGTTAGGCCCCTCGACATTTTTCGTCAATTTGGCTCAGATCGGTCCAGATTTGGATATAGCTGCCATATAGACCGATCCTCAGATTTAGGGTCTTAGGCCCATAAAAGCCACATTTTATAACCGATTTGGATGAAAATTGACACAGTGAGTTGTGTTAGGCCCTTCAACATTCTTCGTCAATTTGGCTCAGATCGGTCCAGATTTGGATATAGCTGCCATATAGACCGATCCTCCAATTTATGGTCTTAGGCCCATAAAAGCCACATTTATAATCCGATTTCGCTGAAATTTGGGACAGTGAGTTGCGTTGAGTCCTTCGATATCCTTCGTCAATTTGGCTCAGATCGGTGCAAATTTGGATATAGCTGCCATATACACCGATCCTCCGATTTATGGTCTTAGGCCCATAAAAGCCACATTTATTATCCGATTTTGCTAAAATTTTGGAGAGTGAGTTGCGTTGAGTCCTTCGACATCCTTCGTCAATTTGGCCCAGATCGGTCCAAATTTGGATATAGCTGCCATATAGACCGATCCTCCGATTTATGGTCTTAGGCCCATAAAAGCCACATTTATTATCCGATTTTGCTGAAATTTGGGACAGTGAGTTGCGTTGAGCCCTTCAACATCCTTCGTCAATTTGGCCCAGATCGGTCCAAATTTGGATATAGCTGCCATATAGACCGATCTCTCGATTTAAGGTTTTGGGCCCATAAAAAGCGCATTTATTGTCCGATGTCGCCGAAATTTGGGACAATGACTTGTGTTGGGCCCTTCGATATTTGTCTTCAATTTGGCTCAGATCGGTCCAGATTTGGATATATAACAATGACTTGTACTTATAAGCATTTGGTCTAAATCGGATGATATCTATAGAGCTGCTATGTGGCATAAGGTATGCATTTTTCACTGGATTTTGACGAAATGTGGTTCACATATATACCCGAGGTGGTGGGTATCCAAAGTTCGGCCCGGCCGAACTTAACGCCTTCTTACTTGTTGTTTTTGGTTTTATTGTTGTGAATTGTATTTTATTCGCAGACATCCGCCGCTGGCTGAATGACTGCTTAGCTGGCTAGCTGTATGGTCGGTCGGTGGTTCGTTGGCATGACTTCCTCGTATTCCTTCTATGCGGATTTTTTAATTTCGCTGTGCGAATTTTGTTTGTGTTTTCCTCCATTCATGGAGAGCAATGGGATGTGGACGCCCTAGACGGTCGCTCCGAAGCTTAGCTAAGCTTAGCCTACTGTCCAATCATCCAGCGGACAACCATATATGGGCACTCAGTCAGTCAGTCAGTCAGTCACTCACTCACCCATTCAGACAGTCTCGCTCGCTCATTCATACAATCACGTTGATTGTCATGTTTATGAATATCGTGTCATATTTGCAGAGAGTCAAAAAATAAAGACTTTCTGAGTCATAGACTTGTCCGTGCCCATGTGAGTGACATACAAATGAGGGGGTTTTTCCCCATTTCCAATTTGGGTTTGCCTATCTTGAATTTTTTGGTTCTTTTGGATGTTTTTTGTTTTTGCACTGCCATTGGTGTTGTGTGCTTACCAGCGGTCGTCACATTTTGCAAAATTATTTCTCACCGTTTTAAAAATAGCATGACCGGCGTCGGACATGTCCGCATTGTGGCCTAAGCCCTAGTGCTTCTTGTGTGAACGAATGCATGAATGAAAGAGTGAAGGAAGACTGGGCCACTAGGAAGGAAGTAAATTGCAATTGGCAATTGAGGTTTGCAGCACTTCTCTATATATGGGCGTCTACAAATAGTTGCGATAAAATTTTAAATGCCCCCCAAATTCGTACGAACACGGGATGTGGTTGCAGTTGCAATAAAACAAAACAGGGGGACCATAGTCCTCTCGCCACTTGAAGAAAATCAAAATTCATTTGAAATAAAATCCAGCAACAATGCGTTAAGTTTGGCTGAGGTGAATTTTGGAAACTCACCACCACGGATATACATATTAACCTCATTACATGGAGTGTGGGGAACAATACACCATTTGAGAAACCTTGGCAGCAATATCTGGACTAAATTTGCCAGGGAGCATATTCGGTACGAAAATCTTTGAATGAAATCGAATGTGCCTTTTATGGACCCAAAACCTTGAATCGGGAGATTAAATGTACTGGGTCCGATCTAAACCATATTCGGTACGAACGTCATGACGCCTAACACAATTCATTGGGCCACATTGCAGCGAAATCGCACAATTAAATGCGCTTTATATGGACCCAAGACCTTAAATCGGGAGATCGGTATATATGCCAGCTATAACCAAGTATGAACCATGAGATGTTGAAAAGCCTAACAAAGCTCTCTATGCCAAAACTTCGAGGGGTCGAACATTATTTATTGTGGCCAACTTCAGCAAAATCGGTTTATAGATGGGCTCAAGAAATTCAATCGGGAAATCGGTACCTATGCCAGCTATGCCCAAGTATGAACCAATCTAGGCTGTACCGAAAGAAGATGTGAAAGAGCCTAACACAGCTCGCTGTGCCAAATTGCGGCAAAATCGGTTAATAAATACCCTTTTTATACCCTTCACCATAGTATGGGGGTATACTAATTTCGGCATTCTGTTTGTAACTCCTCGAAATATTCGAGTATATATATTCTTGATCGTCATGACATTTTAAGTCGATCTAGCCATGTCCGTCCGTCCGTCTGTCCGTCCGTCCGTCTGTCCGTCTGTCCGTCCGTCCGTCTGTCCGTTCGTCTGTCCATCCGTCTGTCTGTCGAAAGCACGCTAACATTCGAAGGAGTAAAGCTAGCCGCTTGAAATTTTGCACAAATACTTTTTATTAGTGTAGGTCGGTTGGGATTGTAAATGGACTATATCGGTCCACGTTTTGATATAGCTGCCATATAAACCGATTTGGAATCTTGACCTCTTGATCCGCTAGAGGGCACAATTCTTATCCAATTTGGCCGAAATTTTGCATGAGGTGTTTTTATTATGACTTTCAACAACTGTGCTGAGTATATTTCAAATCAGTCCATAACCTGATGTAGCTGCCATATAAACCGATCTGGGATCTTGACTTCTTGAGCCGTTAGAGGGCACAATTCTTATCCAATTTGTCCGAAATTTTGCATGAGGTGTTTTATTATGACTTCCAACAACTGTGCTGAGTATAGTTTAAATCGGTCCATAACCTGATATAGCTGCCAGGTAAACCGATCTGGGATCTTGACTTCTTTAGCCGTTAGAGGGCACAATTCTTATCCAATTTGTCCGAAATTTTGCATGAGGTGTTTTGTTATGACTTTCAACTAATGTGCTAAGAACAGCTTAAATCGGTCTAAGACTTGATATAGCTGCCATGTAAACCGATCTGGGGTCTTGACTTCTTGAGCCTCTAGAGGGCGCAATTCTCACCCGATTTGGCTAAAATTTTGCAAGAGGTGTTTTGTTATGACTTCCAACAACTGTGTTGAGTATAGTTTAAATCGGTCCATAACTTGATATAGCTGCCATATAAACCGATCTGGGGTCTTGACTTCTTGAGCCGTTAGAGGGCACAATTCTTATCCAAATTGGCTGAAATTTTGCATTAGGTGTTTTATTATGACTTCCAACAACTGTGTTGAGTATAGTTTAAATCGGTCCATAACCTGATATAGCTGCCATGTAAACCGATCTGAGGTTTTGACTTCTTGAGCCACTAGAGGGCACAATTCTTATCCAATTTGTCCGAAATTTTGCATGAGGTGTTTTGTTATGACTTTCAACAACTGTGCTAAGAATGGTTTAAATCGGTTCATGTTTTGATATAGCTGCCATATAAACCGATCTGGGTTCTTGACTTCTTGAGCCTTTAGAGGACGCAATTCTCACCCGATTTGGCCGAAATTTTGCATGAAGTGTTTTGTTATGCCTTTCAACAACTGTGCGAAAAATAGTTCATATCGGTCTATAACCTAATATAGCTGCCATATAAACCGATCAGGGGTCTTGACTTCTTAAGCCACTAGAGGGCGCAATTCTCACCCGATTTGGCTGAAATTTTGCATAAGGTGATTTGTTATGACTTTCAACAAATGTACTGAGTATAGTTCAAATCGGTCCATAACCTGATATAACTGCCATATAAACCTATATGGGGTCTTGACATCTTGAGCATCTAAAGGGCACAAGTATTACCCGATTTGGCTGAAATTTTGTACAATGGCTTCTCTCATGACCTTTAACATACATGTCGAATATGGTATGAATTGGTTTATAGCCTAATACAGCTCTCCTATAAACTGATCTCCCTGCTCGAGTTAGGAAAGAGGCGTAAAAGTGGTCGCGTATGCGGATGACGTGGCAGTGGCGGTTAGGGGAAAGTTTTCCATATACTTCCTGAGATATACTTCAGGAAGCTCTATGTGCAACGAAGCGAAGTGTGCTGCCGAAAGTGGTCTAGGTATAAATCCGTACATCACAGAGGTAGTTCTTTTCAGCAGGAGATACACGTTGCCTACAGTGGAACCTGTCTCCTTGGATGGATAGAATCTTCCTTTTACAGAAAGCGCAAAATACCTGGCTGTTTTTCAGGACAGGAAATTGAACTTCAAACTCATCATTTTGGAAAGGGCAAAAAAGGCCACTCTTGCCCCATACACCTGCCAGAGAGCCATTGGCAAAAGTTGGAGGTGTCATGCACTGGGTAGATGCTGCAGTTGTCAGACCTTTAATGCTATATGGTGTTGTGGTCTGTTGGACGGCGCTTCAAAAATCCCCCCACTGCTGAATACTTAACCGGATCCAAAGGTTAATGACTTGTTTGTGCATTACAGCCGCACTGAGGACGACACCATCTGATGCACTGAATGCTACATCTTATGCCTCTGAACATTGTGGCTACCCAAATTGCAGCAACCACTGCCGCGAGGTTAAGGTAGCTTTCTCATTAGTCATATGGCGGCTACGGACACTGTGTTAGCCTTGATACAATGTCCGTTGTTCCAGGCAGTGTAGATTACACCCTATCTGAGCCGCTTTTTTGATAACAAGTAAGAAGGCGTTAAGTTCGGCCGGGCCGAACTTTGGATACCCACCACCTCGGGTATATATGTGAACCACATTTCGTCAAAATCCGGTGAAAAATGCATACCTTATGCCACATAGCAGCTCTATAGATATCATCCGATTTAGACCAAATGCTTATAAGTACAAGTCATTGTTCAACCGAGAGATCGGTCTATATGGCAGCTATTTCTAAATCTGGACCGATCTGAGCCAAATTGAAGACAAATATCGAAGGGCCCAACACAAGTCATTGTCCCAAATTTCGGCGACATCGGACAATAAATGCGCTTTTTATGGGCCCAAAACCTTAAATCGAGAGATCGGTCTATATGGCAGCTATATCCAAATCTGAACCGATCAGGGCCAAATAGAAGAAAGATGTCGAAGGGCCTAAGGCAACTCACTGTCCTAAATTTCAGCAAAATCGGATAATAAATGTGGCTTTTATGGGCCTAAGACCATAAATCGGAGGATCGGTCTATATGGCAGCTATATCCAAATTTGGACCGATCTGGGCCAAATTGACGAAGGATGTTGAAGGGCTCAACGCAACTCACTGTCCCAAATTTCAGCAAAATCGGATAATAAATGTGGCTTTTATGGGCCTAAGACCATAAATCGGAGGATCGGTCTATATGGCAGCTATATCCAAATTTGGACCGATCTGGGCCAAATTGACGAAGGATGTTGAAGGGCTCAACGCAACTCACTGTCCCAAATTTCAGCAAAATCGGATAATAAATGTGGCTTTTATGGGCCTAAGACCATAAATTGGAGGATCGGTCTATATGGCAGCTATATCCAAATCTGGACCGATCTGGGCCAAATTGACGAAGAATGTTGAAGGGCCTAACACAACTCACTGTGTCAATTTTCATCCAAATCGGTTATAAAATGTGGCTTTTATGGGCCTAAGACCCTAAATCGGAGGATCGGTCTATATGGCAGCTATATCCAAATCTGGACCGATCTGAGCCAAATTGACGAAAGATGTCGAGGGGCCTAACACAACTCACCGTCCCAAATTTCAGCAAAATCGGATAATAAATGTGGCTTTTATGGGCCTAAGACCCCAAATCGGCGGATCGGTCTATATGGGGGCTATATCAAGATATAGTCCGATATAGCCCATCTTCGAACTTAACCTGCTTATGGACAAAAAAAGAACCTGTGCAAAATTTCAGCTCAATATCTCTATTTTGAAAGGCTGTAGCGTGATTTCAACAGACAGACGGACAGACGGACAGACAGACGGACATGTCTAGATCGTCTTAGATTTTCACGCTGATCAAGAATATATATACTTTATAGGGTCGGAAATGGATATTTCGATGTGTTGCAAACGGAATGACAAAATGAATATACCCCCATCCTTCGGTGGTGGGTATAAAAAGTACTGTACAACTATTCCTGATAGAACCGATTGGAACCACAATATCAGAAGTTAGTATGGAACCATAGACGAATGGTTCCAAACTAAACGACCAGGTGGGCTTCGACGTGTACTCTGAAGATCTAGAACTTGTCATATCGAAGAGGTTACCCTACCACTGCATTGTGTATCAAGCGAAGATCTTTGCAATTAAGGAAGTGGTGGAATGGCTAAGATATACGATTGGCAAAAATATCTTCTCAGACAGCCAGGCAGCCATTAAATCACTGGAAAACTTATTTCTGAACATAGAAACAGCCCTCGACTGTCGCAGATCTCTCCACGAGATGGCTGAACAGTTGAAAATTCAACTGTTCTGGGTGCCGGGCCACTGAGATATTCCAGGGAACTGTATAGCGGATGAGTTTGCGAGACTAGGAACTACCCTGCACTTACCAGGGACACTGGAATCTATGGGTATACCTCTAGCGACTTGCAAGCTAAGTTTTCAGGACCAGGACCAAAGGGCAACGAATGATCGATGGCCACAAAGAGGGGGCTGTGAGCATTCCAACACTATATGGCCTAATCAAGACTTGAAGAGGTCTACTGCTTTGCTGTCATTGGCAAGAACAGATGTCTCAGTCATTGTGTCCGTCATGCCAGGTCACTCTCTAATCGGAAAACTTGCTGACAGACTGAAGGTTGCCAGCAACGATTTTTGCAGAAGCTGTGGGGACTTTGAAGAAGAAGAGACTATAGAACACCTTCTGTGTGTGTGTGTGTCCCACTAGCACTTAGAAGGAGTTCCACTTCTCTCATTTCTTTGAGAACCTGTCTGTTTTAGCGGATGTGAACATTCGCAAGTTATGGGGCTTTTTAAAGCGATCTGGATGGTTCAACGGTAGGAACTAGAAGGCATCACCCTTCTTCTGTTCCTGAGGTATCACAATGGACGAAAACGTCTACGTGGGTCTGGTGGCAGACTGTCGTTTAAACCTAACCAAAGTTGAAAGAGGATGCCAGAAGCATCGATGCAGCAGCACTTTACACTCATGCAACCTTAATTAACACCCTTTACCAAAATCCACTTTCATTTTTTTGTTTTGTGGAACCTCACCATACAACTTCCGAGGAAATATTACATTCTCCAAATTCTTTGGGGTTTCTTGCAGAAACTTTCATTTCCCAGAAAGACGGCAATGAATGGCAAAGCAAAGAAAGCAAAAACAAAGATCAGACACTGAATCATAGCAACAAACAGCTAGCGGCCAAAAAAAGAGCTGCACACAAACAAAAACTTTCACTGCTTGAATTCAGAGAGCCCCCATTCAATGACTGCCCATTCACCACCACCACCAACACCAATACCACCACCCAACAATGAAGCGTGCAAGAGTGCGGCGATCATTTAGCTCATGAATGAAGTGTGAATGGACACAACTAAGTCAGCCAAACTATCTGTCTGACTAAGAGTCAGAGTCAGCTAACAAATCATTCGCATGACTGTCACATTTAGCAGAGTGTAAGAGCAGCCAGCACACACACACACACACAGTTATTGTTGGCTAGTTCATTTTGTTTGTATAAGCGAATGTTTTGTTTGAACATTTAATTAATTATAATTAAGAAATTGCTTTGGACCTTTTGTGTGTGTGTGTGTGTGTGTTTTTTTTTGTATTACTGCTACCGCAGTCACATAGGCAGCACTGAGTTGCCGCATAGTGCTCTAATCAACTTAGGTTGGTTGTGAATGTTTGCCAGCGCTCCTGCCCTCCTGGCCCATCAAAAGCCAGGCATTACTGCATGAACGTACGACTTAATGAGTAGCAACCTTTTTTGCAACTAGTGTGTGCATAAACCCAAAAGTAAACAAAAAAAAAAAACCAAACTAATTTAAATTTTCTATTTCATTCATAAAAATGGAATTTGGATGTATGACAAACGGTGGTACAACCCAAACTATGAAAAAAAAATCATCTCTGTGGGTATAAACACTCATCCACTTGGGATGGATGCCACAGAGGAAATGCAGAAACAATAGACGGAACTATAGTAAACTAGTACTCGTAGTATCTGGTAGTAGTAGTAGTAGTAGTAGTGGCAATAATTGTTGTACTTGTGTAGTTTTTGCTAAGCTTTCAATGGTTATTATCAATTCCATATAAATATTCAGGTCTAGGCAAGGCTGCACAGTGGGTTGGAAAATTGCAAAAAAAACAATTTTTATAGAACTAAAATTTTTTATAACCACCACCATAGGGGCATACTAATCTAGTCATCTCGAAATATTCGTTAAAGACCCCATCTTATATTGGGTTGCCCAAAAAGTAATTGTGGATTTTTCATATAGTCGGCGTTGACAAATTTTTTCACAGCTTGTGACTCTGTTATGGCATTCTTTCTTCTGTCAGTTAGCAGCTGTTACTTTTAGCTTGCCTTAGAGAAAAACAAGTAAAAAGGCGTTAAGTTCGGCCGGGCCGAACTTTGGATACCCACCACCTCGGGTATATATGTAAACCACCTTTCATACCGAATCTGGACCGATATGGACCAAATTGACGAAGGATGTCGAAGGGCTTTTCGCAACTCACTGTCCCAAATTTCAGTTAAATCGGATCATTAATGTGGCTTTTATGGGCCTAAGACCCTAAATAGGAGGATCGGTCTATATGGCAGCTATATCCAAATCTGAACCGATCTGGGCCAAATTGACGAAGGATGTAGAAGGGCCTAAGACAACTCACTGTCTCAAATTTCAGTAAAATCGGATAATAAATGTGGCTACTATGGGCCTAAGACCCTAAATCGGAGGATCGGTCTATATGGCAGCTATATCCAAATCTGAACCGATCTGGGCCAAATTGACGAAGGATGTAAAAGGGCCTAAGACAACTCACTGTCTCAAATTTCAGTAAAATCGGATAATAAATGTGGCTTCTATGGGCCAAAGACCCTAAATCGGAGGATCGGTCTATATGGCAGCTATATCCAAATCTGCACCGATCTGGGCCAAATTGACGAAGGATGTCGAAGAGCCTAACACAACTCCCTGTCTCAAATTTCATCAAAATCGGATACTTAATGTGGCTTTTTTGGGCCTGAGACCCTAAATCAGAGGATCGGTCTATATGGCAGCTATATCCAAATCTGAACCGATCTGGGTCAAATTGACGAAGGATGTCGAGGGGCTTAACATAACTCACTGTCCCAAATTTCAGCAAAATCGCATAATAAATGTGGCTTTTATGGGCCTAAGACCCTAAATCGGATGATCGGTCTATATGGCAGCTATATCGAAATCTGGACCGATCTGGGCCAAATTGACGAAGGATGTCGAGGGGCCTAACGTAACTCACTGTCCCAAATTTCAGCAAAATCGGATAATAAATGTGGCTTTTATGGGCCTAAGACCCTAAATCGGCGGATCGGTCTATATGGGGGCTATATCAAGATATAGTCCGATGTAGCCCATCTTCGAACTTAACCTGCTTATGGACAAAAAAATAATCTGTGCAAAGTTTCAGCTCAATATCTCTATTTTTGAAGACTGTAGCGTGATTTCAACAGACAGACGGACAGACGGACGGACATGTCTAGATCGTCTTAGATTTTCACGCTGATCAAGAATATATATACTTTATAGGGTCGGAAATGGATATTTCGATGTGTTGCAAACGGAATGACAAAATGAATATACCCCCATCCTTCGGTGGTGGGTATAAAAAAGTGTAAAAAAGTATATTTGATTAAAGTTCATTCTAAGTCTTATTAAAAATGCATTTACTTTCTTTTAAAAAATCCGCAATTACTTTTTGGGCAACCCCATACATAACAAGTAAGAGCTTGCTATGATCGGCCGGGCCGAATCTTATATACCCTCCACTATGGATCGCAATTTGTCGAGTTCTAGGCGCAGTATCTCTTTTTAGGCAAACAGAGAATATTGAATTAAAGAACTGTTGCGCTATTGGAGCTATATCAAGTTATAGTCCAATTCGCATCATAAATGAATGCTGAACATTGTGCAAATCATTGTGTAATATTTCAGTTCATTCGGATAAGAATTGAGCCTTGTAAGGGCTCAAGAAGCAAAATCGGGAGATTGGTTTATATGGGAGCTGTATCAAGCTATTCATCGATTCAGAACATATAAGACACGTATGTTGAAGGTCATGAGAGAAGCCGTTGTAGAAAATTTCTGCCAAATCGGATGAGAATTGCGCCCTCTAGAGGCTGAAGAAGTCAAGACCCAAGATCGGCTTATAAGGCAGCTATATTAGGTTATGTATCGATTTGCACCATACTTAACACAGTTGTTGGAAGTGACAACAAAACACCTCATGCAAAATTTCAGCCACATCGGATGAGAATTGCGCCCTCTAGGGGCTCAAGAAGTCAAGACCCAAGATTGGTTTGTATGACAGCTATATCCAAACATCGTCCGATTTAAACCATATTTAACACAGTTGTAGGAAGTGATAACAAAACACTACGTGCAAAATTTCATTCAAATCGGATGAAAATGGCGCCCTCTAGATGCTAAAGAAGTCAAGACCCAAGATCGGTTTATATAACAGCTATATCAAAACATCGTCCGATTTGAACCATATTAAACACAGCTATTGGAAGTGATACCAAAACACTACGTGCAAAATTTCAGGCAAATCGGATAGGAATTGCGCCCTCTAGAGGCTCAAGAAGTCAAGACCCAAGATCGGTTTATATGGCAGCTATATCAGGTTTTCAACCGATTTACCCCATACTTAGCACAGTTGTTGGGAGTGATACCAAAACACCTCTTGCAAAATTTTAGTCAAATCGGATGAGAATAGCGCCCTCTAGGGGCTCAACAAGTCAAGACCCCAGATCGGTTTATATAACAGCTATATCAAAACATCGTCCGATTTGAACCATATTAAACACAGCTATTGGAAGTCATAACAAAACACGTCGTGCAAAATTTCAGGCAAATCGGATAGGAATTGCGCCCTCTAGAGGCTCAAGAAGTCAAGATCCAAGATCGGTTTATATGGCAGCTATATCAAAACATTGTCCGATTTGAACCATATTTAACAAAATTGTTGTAAGTAATACCAAAACACCACGTGCAAAATTTCAGTCAAATCGGATAAGAATTGCGCCCTCTAGTGGCTCAAGAAGTCTAAACCCAAGATCGGTTTATATGGCATCTATATCAAAACATCGTGCGATTTGAACCATATTTAACACAGTTGTTGGAAGTCATAACAAAACACGTCGTGCAAAATTTGAAGCAAATCGGATAGGAATTGCGCCCTCTAGAGGCTCAAGAAGTCAAGACCCAAGATCGGTTTATATGGCAGCTATATCAGGTTTTCAACCGATTTACCCCATACACAGCACAGTTATTGGAAGTCATAGCAAAATACCTCATGAAAAATTTCAGCCAAATCGGATAAGAATTGCGCCCTCTAGAGGCTCAAGAAGTCAAGACCCAAGATCGGTTTATATGACAGCTATACCTAAACATCATCCGATTTGAACCACATTTAACACAGTTGTTGGAAGTGATACCAAAACACCACGTGCAAAATTTCCGTTAAATAGGATTCGATTTGCGCCCTCTAGAGGCTCAAGAAGTCGTGACCCAAGATCGGTTTATATGACAGCTATATCAAAACATCGTGCGATTTGAACCCTATTTAACACAGATGTTGGAAGTGACACCGAAACAAAATTTCAGTTAAATCGGACTCGAAATGCGCCCCCTTTACGCTCAAGAAATCAAGACCCAAGATCACTTTATATGGCAGCTATATCAGGTTGTGGACCGATTCGAACTATTCTTAACCTGCCGTATAGACCGATCTCTCGATTTAAGGTTGTGGGCCCATAAAAGGCGTATTTATTGTCCGATTCTGCCAAAATTTGGGACAATGAGTTGTGTTAGGCTCTTCAATAACTTTCTGTAAGTTGACTCAGATCGGTCCAGATTTCGATATAGCTGCCATATAGACCGATCTCTCGATTAAAGGTTTTGGTCCCATCAAAGACGCATTTATTGTCCGATTTCGCCGAAATTCGGGACAGTGAGTTCTGTTAGACTCTTCAATAAATTTCTGCAAATTGACCCAGATTGGTCCAGATTTGAATATAGCTGCCATATAGACCGATCTCTCGATTTAAGGTTTTGGACCCATAAAAGGCGCATTTATTGTCCGATTTCGCCGAAATTTGGGACAGTGAGTTAAGTTAAGCTCCTCAACAACTTTCTGGAATTTGGCCCAGATCGGTCCAGATTTCGATATAGCTGCCATATAGACCGATCTCTCGATTAAAGGTTTTGGACCCATAAAAGGCGCATTTATTGTCCGATTTCGCCGAAATTTGGGACAGTGAGTTGTGTTAGGCTCTTCAATAACTTTCTGGAATTTGGCTCAGATCGGTCTAGATCTGGATATAGCTGCCATATAGACCGATCTCTCGATTTTAGGTTTTGGGCCCATAAAGGCCCATTTGTTGTCCGATTTCACCGAAATTTGGGACAGTGAGTTGCGTTAGACTCTTCAATAACTTTCTGCAAGTTGACCCAGATCGGTCCAGATTTGTCTATAGCTGCCATATAGACCGATCTCTCGATTAAAGGTCTTGGATCCATAAAAGGCTTATTTATAATCCGATTTCGCCGAAATTTGGGACAGTGTCTTAAGTTAGGCTTTTCAACATTCGTGTCGTTTATGGTCTAGATCGGTCTATCTTGGGATATGGCTACCAAAAAGACCGCTATTTCGTTCCACAATATTGAACAATGACTTGTACTTAATAGACCTCTCAATATTCGTGTCGAGTTTGGTCCGGAAATCGGATCATTTTTCGTTAAAGCTGCTATGGGGGCATAGGGTATGCATTTTTCACCGGATTTTGACGAAATCCGAGGTGGTGGCTATCCAAAGTTCGGCCTGGCTGAATTTAATGCCTTTTTACTTTTTTTTTATATATTTTTGCAACACTTGAAGCCCCAGAGCACTGTGTCTTGTGTTTAATTACAAATGACAGTGGCATGAGTCAACTTGTAGTCAATATGTGGCCGTAGAGCCAGTGACTTTGAGTGGAGGAGGTGCCAGAGGCCTGTGGCAGTTGGCAAAACTCTGAGACTCGGAGTATGCCATGAAATTAGAAACAGAGTTCCTATGAATGAACGAATGAATGAATCTATGAATCGTTGTTGGTCTGTGGCCTACGATAACGATAATATGACAATGCCATAAGAATCATTACATCCAAGTGGGGCAGCAAAAAAAAAAAACAAAAAAAAAAAATACAAAAGTATGCAACCAACAGCAATAACAACCACATGACAATCATTGTCTTGGGGGTCTCTGGAGTCTTAAATTGTGGCATGACGACATGCCAGGCGGAGGAGAAACACAACAACAACTACTACAACTTTAACGACAGCAATGGTGTACCCAAACAAGCAACAACAGCGGATGCAACAAATTTGGTCATACTATGCCTGTGCGGCTGACTAACCAAGCAAATATTTGAACGATGATACCACACCGCCTCGATGCTAGTGATGTGATGGTGGCAAGCATAGCCATAAACGTGGTGGCGAATAGAATGGAGTGGAGTGCTTGAACCACAGGAACTGATCTGCGTATGCTGAATGTTGTCTACTAACCTAAATTATTTAAGGCAGAAAAATGATTTCCGGTATGAAAACCAATTCAGATAATAAAGAATTGAGGGAAATTTTCAATTTATAGACTTTTGAGCAATTCTCAATGGCTCTGGGAATAAAGAAAATTATTGCCGATAAGGGCCTGATGTGAGAAAGCTGATGCTCTAGAAAGGCTATGGATATCGATTTTCTTGCATTTGGATTGGAGGCCATCATGGCTCAGAGCTTAGCATATCCGCCTATGACGCCGAACGCCCGGAT
>NC_081552.1:240993542-241016042 GCF_963082655.1 Stomoxys calcitrans | reverse complement strand
TGTATTAGGTGTTCTGTTATGATTTCCAGTAACCGCGCTATGTATAGTTTGAATCGGTCCATTACCTGATATAGCTGTCGTATATGCCGATCTTGGATCTTGACTTCTTGAGCCACTAGAGGGCGCAATTCTTATCCGATTTGGCTGAAATTTTTTATGAAGTGTTCCATTAAGACTTCCAACAACTGTGCTGAGTATGGGTCAAATCGGTTTATAATCTAATATAGCTGTCATATAAACCGATCTTGGATCTTGACTTCTTGAGCCGCTAGAGGGCGCAATTCTCATCCGATTTGGCTGAAATTTTGCATGAAGTATTTTTTTATGACTTCCAACAACTGTTTGAATAGAATTCAAATCGGTCCATAACCTGATATAGCTGTCATATAAACCGATCTTGGATCTTGGCTTCTTGAGCCACTAGAGGGCGCAATTCTTATCCGATTTGGCTGAAATTTTTTATGAAGTGTTCCATTAAGACTTCCAACAACTGTGCTGAGTATGGGTCAAATCGGATTATAATCTAATATAGCTGTCATATAAACCGATCTTGGATCTTGACTTCTTGAGCCACTAGAGGGCGCAATTCTTATCCGATTTGCCTGAAGTGCAAAAGTGAAGAAGCGTGAAGTGTTCCGTTATCCAAAAGCTGTGTTAAGTATGATTCAAATTGGTCCATAACCTGATAACCAATCTCCCGATTATGCTTCTTTAGCCCCTACAAGGCGAATACGCTCTTACATGTTTAGATTATATTCACGAAATTGCTTATCTGCAACACTCCCCTTTATGGAGGGCTACCCATTTAGAACTAAACCTAAGCCCTTTTATGTAAAACTAATCAACGGTTAATCTGCCTGTGGGCTTCATAAGCAAAACCAAGAGATCAGACCAAATAGGGTGCTATACAACTTTTCTTAAATATTTATTACACTGACCACTTTGACACTCCGTCATGTAAAATTATTCCAGCTGACAAACCCACCAGTAATTGTGCCGCATTTCTCACAGTTAACTGAGGCGGCCCACATTCTGTGTGCATTTTTCTAGTGACTACAATTTGTTTCTCACCACCAAACATTTCGCTGGTAAAATTTTATGAATAAAACTGAAATGTTTGCATGTAAAAATGTTTGCATTTGTTTGCCAGTGCACGTTCGTTTCATCCTCCAACTTGCCTTTCGATCCCATCTCGCTTATGATCTCACACAATTCGATTGTGTGTTTGGCCCCCCACACAAAATTGGTATGGTTTGGTAGTATTCAGCCAACCGCTGGCACCGCATCTCGGCTGCCTTATAGTAAAATCGCCCCAATAGTAATTTCAAACTTAATTATAATCATACTCTCAGATGCAGTGCATCCATGTATGGGCCACAGTACTCGTACTCTGGTAGTGTACATGAATCTAGCTGAGATATTTTTTTTTTTCTCTAACCGGCTCGATTTCGATTTCATTCCCATGTTGTTACGTTTGTTTGGCTGTTGCCACGCCACAAACATTTTGATTGGGTGTTATTTGGTGTGGCGTTATTTCATCAGTTTTCAAGCACAGTGGGACGAAAAATAAAAAAATTAAAAAAAAAAAAAATTAAAAAAAAAATTTTTATGAAAATCAAATGTCGTTAAAAATCGATGAAATATTTCACAAAAATTTTATATCGACAACTAATTTTTATAAAAAACAAATCTAAAGAAATTTTCCTTAAAAATAAGTTTTATAATCACCAAATTTGTACCAACATTTCATATATTCAAAAAAAGGAGTTAAATCGGTCAATATTTATGACTTCTATGTGAACATCCCATTAGAGAAGAAACAAGAATACGCTCTCCGATCAGGGTTTAACTAAGGTTGGCTACCTTAATAAGCCATATACATAATTTTTGTGTTGCGGTTTGCATGCCGACGGTGTCATTGGGCCATACTTCTCCGTCGGCGATACCAATCGACATGCTACCGTGAATGAACAAAGCTAACGCGCCATGCTCATTGATTATTATACCCACCACCGAAGGATGGGAGTATATTAATTTTGTCATACCGTTTGCAACACATCGAAATATTCATTTCCGACCCTATAGGGTATATATATTCTAGATCAGCGTAAAAATCTAAGACCATCTAGCCATGTCCGTCCGTCTGTCTGTTGAATTCACGCTACAGTCTTTAAGAATAGAGACATTCAACTGAAACTTTGCACAGATTCTTTTTTTGTCCATAAGCAGGTTAAGATCGAAGATGGGCTATAGCGGACTATATCTTGATATAACCCCCATGTAGACCGATCCGCCGATTTAGGGTCTTAGGCCCATAAAAGCCACATTTATTTTCCGATTTTGCTGAAATTTGAAAAATTGAGTTGTGATGGGCCAGCCGATATTCTTTTTCAATTTGGCCCAGATCGGTCCAGATTTGGATATAGCTGCCATATAGACCGATCTCTCGATTTAAGGTTTTGGGCCCATAAAAGGCGCATTAATTGTCCGATGTCGCCGAAATTTGATACCGTGAGTTGTGTTCAGCCCTTCCACATTTTTGCTTAATTTGGCCCAGATCGGTTCAGATTTGAATATAGCCCGATCCTCAGATTTGGGGTCTTAGGCCCATAAAAGCCACATTTTTTATCCGATTTTGCTGAAATTTGGGACAATGAGTTATGTTAGGCCCTTCGACATCCTTCGTCAATTTGACTCAGATCGGTCCAGATTTGGATATAGTTGCCATAGAGAACGATCCTCCGATTTGAGGTTTTAGGTCCATAAAAGCCACATTTATTTTCCTATTTTGCTGAGATTTAGGACAGTAAGTTGTCTTAAGCCCTTCAACATCCTTCTTCAATTTGGCCCTGATCGGTTCAGATTTGGATATAGCTGCCATATAGATCGATCCGCCGATTTAGGGTCTTAGGCCCATAAAAGCCACATTTATTATTCAATTTTGCTGAAATTTGGGACAGTGAGTGGTGTTGAGCCCTTCGACATACTTCGTCAATTTGGATCAGATCGGTTCAGATTTGGATATAGCTGCCATATAGACCGATCTCTCGATTTATGGTTTTGGGCCCATAAAAAGCTCATTTATTATCCGATCTCGCCGAAATTTGATACCGTGAGTTATGTTATGCCCTTTGACATCCTTTTTCAGTTTGGCCCTGATCGGTCCAGATTTGGATATAGCTGTCATATAGACCGATCCAATGATTTAGGGTCTTAGGCCCATAAAAGCCATATTTATGATCCGATTTTGCTGAAATTTGGGAAAGTGAGTTGTGTTAGACCCTTCGACATTCTTTCGATATTTGGCCCAGATCGCTCCAGATTTAGATAAAGCTGCCATATAGACCGATCCGCCGATTTAGGGTCTTAGGCCTATCAAAAACATATTTATTATCTGATTTCGCTGAAATTTGGTACAGTAAGTTGCATAAGGCTCTTTGACATCCTTCTTCATTTTGACCCTGATCGGTCCAGATTTGGATATAGCTGCCATATAGACCGATCCACCGATTTAAGGTCTTGGGTCCATAAAAGGTGCATTTATTGTCCGATTTCGCTGAAATTTGCTGAGTTTTGTTAGGCCCTTCATTATTCTTCTTTAGTTTGGCCCTGATCGGTCCAGATTTGGATATAGCCGCCATATAGACCGATCCTCCGATTTAGGGTCTTAGGCCCATAAAAGCAATATTTATTATCCGATTTCGCTGAAATTTGGTATAGTGAGTTGTGTTAGGCCCTTTGACATCCTGTTTTAATTTGGCCCTGATCGGTTCAGATTTGGATATAGCTGCCATATAGACCGATTTCTCGATTTAAGGTCTCGGGCCCATAAAAGGCGCATTTATTGTCCGATTTTGCCAAAATTTGATACAGTGAGTTTTGGTTGGGCGTTAGACATCCTTCGTCAATTTGGCTTAGATCGGTCAAGATTTGGATATAGCGTCTATATGGAGCGATCCTCCGATTTAGGGTCTTAGGCCCATAAAAACCATATTTATTATCCGATTTCGCTGAAATTTGGTACAGTGAGTTGCCTTGGGCCCTTTGACCTATTTTTTCAATTTGGCCCAGATTGGTCCAGATTTGGATATAGCTGCTATATAGACCGATCTCTCGGTTCTAGGCATTTATTGTCTGATTTCGCCAACATTTGGGACAGTGAGTTGTGTTAGGCCCTGCAGCATCCCTCTTGAAGTTGGTCCACATTGGATTCAGATTTAAGCATTTTTCCCCGGATTATGACGAAAAGTGGTTTACATATATATCCGAGGTGGTTTCAAAATAAAATGAGGATAGGAGTAGCTCATACCATCGCGGTATAATAGAGGTGACGATAGGAAATCTGGAAGGAAGGGAAGAGGTTTTCGATCGGATACCTGAGAAGAACCTTGAAGTAGAGTGCGCGGCCGTGCTGTCATCGGCACAGTCTTGGATTGAAGGAATCCTAATATTGCCGCCATCTGGAAGATCATGTTACACGGATGGATCAAAGCTGGAGGATAGAGTGGGCCTGGGGGCTTATATTGAGAATCCAGGTCTGTTTTAGACTGCCTGACCATAATGCGGTCCTGGAGGCGGAGTTCCGGGCGATCATGGAATGCATGAAGTGGTGTGGTGCTAATGGTGGAGGACTTCGAGTGTGAACATCTTTACCGACATTAAGCAGGCCATAAGGGCAATAACCATCAGGACGGTAAGGTCACGAACGGTCTTGCAGTGTAAGAAAGAGATTAACGCCTTCTCTGAGGATGCCAAAATCCGCATCGTTTGGGTGCCGGGCCATAACGGAGTAAGGGGAAATGAAAGGGCAGACGATTTGGCGGTGAAGTCCAGAGTATTGCCGTCAATAAACTTGCTAAACCCAAAGCCTTTGGGGTCGACGCAGTCCGAGTTGGGGGAGTGGGCGACCAATGCGCATGCAACATTGTGGAATAGCGAAACGGTCGGTAGGTCGGCCGACCGTGAGAAGACAAGGCTATTACTGAAAGGAAGCAAAAAGGAAGAGAAACTTCCATAAATCTGCTTGTGCTAACATTGTTTTGATCTTCCAATGCATTGTCCTTTCTTATTCTCCATTTATGCGAGAAAAAACAACAACAATCCATCTCTGGTGTGCAGTAAAGTAGAACAACAACAGTGCAAGGGTATTTTATGACTGGGTGTGTGATGGCAACCCTTTTTTCTCATTTCCTTTCCATACATCTTCTCCTCACAAACCCATTGTAAATAAGCCAGCAGCCATTTTCAGCAAACTAGGAACTTTTAAGCAGTCATCCTGCTGTTCTGCAATAGCAGAACTACGGCTGCATGAGTGTTGCCTTCATTTTACTCTGTCATTATTATTTTCCTAACCCACTGTCTTGTGGCATTTTGTTCAACCATGGTGGGTAGTGGTGGTGGCAAAGTGTTTGGGCGAAAAAGCCCCTCACAGGCGATCGTGTGATTCAAAGCCTGTCCGTACGTCCCTCTCCTCTATCAGTCTATCAATCCAACTGGCACAGATACGACACGAGCAACCTCAAAATGCTGACGGAATGACTGGCTCATTGACTGGGTCATAGAGAGAGAGAGACAATGTCGTGGCTGTTGAGTTGTTGTGGTGTGAACCGCGACGAATGGTGTGAACTTCTCAATTTGAAAATTTCCTTCAATTCGATTTGACTTTATTTGGTGGTATTTGTTGCTGATATGACTGCCAGTTTGGTTGATACCTTTGGGCTTACAATGAACGGCAATGAGAGGCTATGTTTTGAGTAGTACGGACTCGAGTGTATCTCACGCTACAGACAAAAACAAAAACAAAAACAAAAAAACAACAAAACAGTGTAGAGCTACATTTTTGTGTCTATGACTGTGTCACAGTTGTTGTTGTTGCTACTGCTTCAATAGTTTTTTGTTTTAGTTTTTTGCTACAACATTTAGTGTGTCATTGCCAATTGAGGGGAAAAACAGCAACAATAACAGCAACAGCAACAACAACAGCAAAACTATATGCACAACAATAACAACAATGAAATGAGTAAACAAACAAATGATATGCCCTGTTGTTTGTTTATCTAGCGATAACCTCCCGCCCCCCCCCCCCCCATCCCCAGGGGGGAAGAAGGGGGGGGGGGCGGGTAGCTTCTATGGCTATGTAGTCAGAAAATACCCACAATCTGGGGATGATATTACCGGATTCGCGAATTATGACACCATCTGGACAGGCGCTGCTCTCTAGCCATGAATGTGACCTGGTTTCGTTGGCAAGTGGGCCAAACGGCGAAACAACCAACCAGCCACCCAATGTGAGTAATTTGGTTCAAAGCCTCGAGTGTCAGTCAGCGAGTGGCAAATGCGCCATCATGGTGGGGTGTTGTGTTCCACTATATGAGCAAGTATGTCGAGAATTGTTTTCAATTGTCATTGCGCTTGGATTTGCGAATGCCCCAAATATATTAACGAATATCAGCAGACATCATTACCAAGACATTTGCCAACTACAAAGGAGGCGAAAGTGATTTTTTTAACATTCTAAAATTTTCAAATACTAATTTCGAATTTGTTTTCATGGCATTTTTGTATCAAAACTAGCAGTAATTGTTTTTTATACCATACTCCACCATAGGAGGGGGGTATACTCAGTTCGTCATTCTGAAATTAGGCGAAATATTCGTCTAAGAGCCCATAAAGTATATAAATTCTTGATGGTCATGACATTTTAAGTCGAACTAGACATGTCCGTCCGTCCGTCCATCCGCCCGTCCATCCGTCCGTTTGTCCGCCCGTCTGTAGAAAGCACGCCAACTTTCTAAGGAGTAAAGCTAGCCGCTTGAAATTTTGCACAAATACTTCTTATAAGTGTAGATCGATTGGGATTTTAAATAGGCCAAATCGGTCCAAGTTTTGATATAGCTGCCATATAAACCGATCTTGGATCTTGACTTCTTGAGCCTCTAGAGGGCACAATTCTTATCCGATGGGAATGAAACTTTGCACGTTGTGTTTTGATACTACCTCCAACATTTGTGCTAAGTATGGCCCAAATCGGTTCATAACCTGGTTTAAGGGCCATATAAAACGATCTTGGGTCTTGACTTCTTGAGCCTCTAGAGGGCGCAATTCTCGTCCGATTTGACTGAAATTTTGCACGTGGTGTTTTGATATTACCTCCAACATTTGTGCCAAGTATGGTTCATATCGGTTCATAACCTGGTATAGGTGCCATATAAACCGATCTTGGGTCTTGACTTCTTGAGCCTCTAGAGGGCGCAATTCTTAACCGATTGGAATGAAATTTTGCACGTTATGTTTTGATATTACCTCCAACATTTGTGCCAAGTATGGTTCATATCGGTTCATAACCTGGTATAGGTGCCATATAAACCGATCTTGGGTCTTGACTTCTTGAGCCTCTAGAGGGCGCAATTCTTAACCGATTGGAATGAAATTTTGCACATTGTGTTTTGATATTACCTCCAACATTTGTGCTAAGTGTGGCCCAAATCGGTTCATAACCTGGTTTAGGTGCCATAAAAACCGATCTTGGGTCTTGACTTCTTGAGCCTCTAGAGGGCGCTATTCTTATCCGATTTAACTGAAATTTTGCACGTTGTGTTTTGATATTACCTCCAACATTTGTGCGAAGTATGTTTCAAATCGGTTCATAACCTGGTATAGGTGCCATATAAACCGATCTGGGGTCTTGATTTCTTGAGCCTCTAGAGGGCGCAATTCTCGTCCGATTTGACTGAAATTTTGCACGTGGTGTTTTGGTATTACTTCCAACATTTGTGCGATGTATGGTCCAAATCGGTTCATAACCTGGTTTAGGTGCCATAAAAACCGATCTTGGGTCTTGACTTCTTGAGCCTCTAGAGGGCGCAATTCATATCCGATTTGAATGAAATTTTGAATGTTGTGTTTTGATATCACCTCCAATATTTGTGCGATGTATGGTCCAAATCGGTTCATAACCTGGTATAGGTGCCATATAAACCGATCTGGGATCTTGACTTCTTGAGCCACTAGAGGGCGAAATTCTTGTCCGATTTGGCTGAAATTTCGCATGACGTGTTTTGTTATGACTTCTAACAACTGTGCCAACAATGGTTCAAATCGATAAATAGCCTGATATAGCTGTCATATAAACCGATCTTGGATCTTGACTTCTGGAGCCTCCAGAGGGCGTAATTATTAACCAATTTGGTTGAAATTTTATCCAAAGGCTTCTCCCATGACCTTGAACATACGTGGGAAATATGATCCGATTCGGTCTTTAGGCTCATACAGCTCCCATATAAACCGATCTCGCTATTTCTCTACTTGAGCTCCTGAATGTCCATGATTGGTGCATATGTTATACAATTTTTAACGGATTGCGACGAAAGGGGGTTTACATATATACCCGAGGTGGTGGGTATCCAAAGTTCGGCCCGGCCGAACTTAATGCCTTTTTACTCTTTCCGGTTTTACCTAAATTTTTTTTCCAGAATTTTAACTTTAAAACAAGTAAAGATGGGCTAAAATGCAGCGAATCTCTTCTTGGAAGGGGGAACTGAGAAAACGAAGGTGGACTATGAGGAGTCTATAAAACAAATTCAGTCATACCTGAGGCTGAGTACGGAGTTGGATACCTATGAGGAGTCCCAGAATCGGTAAAAAGGCACAGTGATGGTCTCATGGGTAAACGAGTCCTTTAAATTCCCAAAAGTGTTATCTAAGGACCTGAAGACCTTTGGAAGAGGCCTGAGAGATGACGGAACTTGGATGGGATGCAGTTCCAAAACTTTCGAAAATTTGGTTACAACACAATTTTCGGGGTGCTCGAATGTGGACAGTGGACCGTTGACATCCGTTGTTACAGGTGTATCTCGTACACAAAGCAGTGCTGAGGGGAAGATATTTCGGGTGGTATGTTCGTTTGTGGTTTACTAATCGACGGGACCGGATGACATATTGCCTGGCATGCTGCAGAAGGCAGGATCATATGGTCTGCGCCTTCTAGAAAGGACTTTTTGGGATTGTGTTGTGTATGGCATTGTGCTGACAGCGTGGCCGAAGCATAGCACCGTTTTTATGCCCACCACCGAAGGATGGGGGTATATTCGTTTTGTCATTCCGTTTGCAACACACCGAAGATCGGTTCAGAATTGAATTTAGCTGCCATATAGACCGATCTCTCGATATAAACCGATATGGCTGCCATATAGACCGATTGGGCCATTAAAGGCGCATTGATTGTCCGATGTCGCCGAAATTGGGGACAGGGAGTTAAGTTAAGCCCCTTGACATACTTCTGCAATATGACACAGATCGGTCAAGATTTGGACATAGCTGCCATATAGACCGATCTCTCGATTTAAGGTTTTGAGCCCATAAAAGGCGCTTTTTTTTGTCCGATGTCGTCGAAATTTGGGACAGTGAGTTGTGTCAGAACCTTGAACATTCTTCTTTAATTTGGCCCAGATCGGTTCAGATTTGAATATAGCTGCCATATGGACCAATCTCTCGATTTAAGGTTTTGGGCCCAAAAAAGTTGCATTTATTGTCCGAGTTTGTCGAAATTTGGGACAGTGAGTTAGGTTAGGCCCTTCAACATTCTTCTTCAATTTGGCCCAGATCGGTCCAGATTTGAACATAGCTGCCATATAGACCGATCTCTCGATTTAAGGTTTTGGGCCCAAAAAACGTTCATTTATTGTCTGATGTCGCCGAAATTTGGGACAGTGAGTTGTGTTGGGCCCTTCGACACTCGTCTTCGATTTGGCCCAGATCGGTCCAGATTTGGATATAGCTACGATATATACCGATCTCTCGATTTAAGGTTTTGGGCCCAAAAAACGCGCTTTTATTGTCTGATGTCGCCGAAATTAGGGACAGTTAGTTGTGTTAAGCCCTTCGACATCCTTCTTCAATTTGGCCCAGATCGGTCCAAACTTGGATATAGCTGCAATATAAACCGATCTCTTGATTTAAGGTTCTGGGGCCATAAAAGTCGCATTTATTGTCCGAGTTCGCCGAAATTTGGCCCAGCGACTTGAGATCTTGCATTGCTGGTGTGAAATATTTAAACAACTCCCGCGATCTTTGTCTCCGCTGGCGAATTTCGTCCTCTAGGTTCTCTAGACATCGAGAGGGAGAGGAAAAGTTTGAGAAAATCTTACCGGAATATCCCCCATGTTAATCAGGGCTTGTAATTGTTTCGCAACCACATCAGCGCTCTCTCATGGAGTACTTCAGGCATAACCGTGACCAGGTCTTTGGTCGTGATGTTGTACATCTCGGCTCGCTCTTCTTACCTTTCGATGTATTCCAATGGGTTTCTCTCACCTGTGTAACTCACTTTGGCACAGTGACATTGCTAGTATGAAATATTTAAACAACTCCCGCGAACTTTGTCTCCGTTGGCGAATTTCGTCCTCTACACATCGAGGGGGAGAGAAAGCATTTGACAAAATCTTGCCGGAATGTCTCCCATGTTAATCAGGGTTTGCCATTGTTCCGCAACCACAATAGCGTTTTCCCATGGAGTAAGTCCGCCATTACCGTGACCAGGTCTTAGGTCGTGATGCTGTACATCTCGGCTCGCTCTTCTTACCTTTCGATGTATTCCAATGGTTTTCTCTCACCTGTGTAACTCACATCCCACTTTCGCAACTGCTTTGCGTTGCTCCGGAGGTGGTTGGTTGCTCTGTTTCCCTTTTCTGGCACTTACAAACATGTGACCCCTTCCCACTCGTTTGTTGCGGGGACGTGGCGTCTTAGATGTCGCAGCCTCACTGCCTTCCGTGTCAGTACCCACTTTCGCCACTTTCGTCCAGTAGCCTTTTGGACGCTCCGGAGGTCGTTGGCTGCTCTGCTTCCCCTCCCTGGCACTTACAAACATGTGACCTTTTCCCACTCGTTCGTTGCGCGGACATGGCGTCTTGGATGTCGCAGCCTCACTACCCTCCGTGTCAGTACCCACTTTCGCCACTTTCGTCCAGTAGCCTTTTGAACGCTCCGGAGGTCGTTGGTTGCTCTGCTTCCCTTCCCTGGCACTTACAATCATGTGACCCCTTCCCACTCGTTTGTTGCGCGGACATGGCGTCTTGGATGTCGCAGCCTCACTGCCCTCTGTGTCAGTACCCACTTTCGCCACTTTCGTCCAGTAGCCTTTTGGACGCTCCGGAGGTCGTTGGTTGCTCTGCTTCCCTTCCCTGGCACTTACAAACATGTGACCCTTTCCCACTCGTTTGTTGAGCGGACATGGCGTCTTAGATGTCGCAGCCTCACTGCCCTCCGTGTCAGTACCCACTTTCCTTCAGTAGTCTTTTGGACACTCCGGAGGTCGTTGGTTGCTCTGCTTCCTTTCCCTGGCACTTACAAACATGTGACCCCTTCCCACTCGTTTGTTGCGCGGACATGGCGTCTTAGATGTCGCAGCCTCACTGCCTTCCGTGTCAGTACCCACTTTCGCCACTTTCATCCAGCAGCCTTTTGGACACTCCGGAGGTCGTTGGTTGCTCTGCTTCCTTTCCCTGGCACTTACAAACATGTGACCCCTTCCCACTCGTTTGTTGCGCGGACATGGCGTCTTAGATGTCGCAGCCTCTCTGCCCTCCGTGTCAGTACCCACTTTCGCCACTTTCGTTCAGTAGCCTTTTGGACGCTCCGGAGGTCATTGGTTGCTCTGCTTCCCTTCCCTGGCACTTACAGTTATGTGACCCCTTCCCACTCGTTTGTTGCGCGGACATGGCGTCTTAGATGTCGCAGCCTCACTGCCTTCCGTGTCAGTACCCACTTTCGCCACTTTCATCCAGCAGCCTTTTGGACGCTCCGGAGGTAGTTGGTTGCTCTGCTTCCCCTCCCTGGCACTTACAAACATGTGACCCCTACCCACTCGTTTGTTGCGGGGACGTGGCGTCTTAGATGTCGCAGCCTCACTGCCTTCCATGTCAGTACCCACTTTCGTTCAGTAGCCTTTTGCACGCTCCGGGGAATGATACTGTGAAAGCCTCATCGCAAAACGTTTCTTTGGCTTCTCAACAGTGCTTTTGACATTATAAGCGAACTCCTCAAGGTACTGGGCAAGGTCGTCCTTACGGAGGCTGTACAATACGCCCAGAACGACCGCAGATTTAAAGACATTTTGCTCTTTCCTCCTCGCTGAGTCACTTCAAATGCTTTATAACTCTCTTTCTCTTTCTGTCCCTGCTCGGGCGCCACTATGGCGACAGATTTCCCCTTGCGCTGGAGTAAGCTTTTCTGTCACAGAAATTTTATGATTTTAAGACAGAAAGAGAGGGACGAGAGAGGTCTATTTTTAAACTTCTTAGCTTCATTTGTATGAGATGACTTAAGGCTACTAAGTCTAGAAAAGAATATCACAAATCTATAAGGAGTTGGACCAGGCTTCTGAGACAAGTGGGTAGGTGGGCTTTTTTGGCATGTCCTGAGATTGTTGAAATAGACCTTGATTAGTTATTACTTGTCAAGGGCCTCTCCATCCTGCGGATTTATTAGGCCTAAAATGAAAATATTATTCTAGGGATTCAAAATGCTCCGGCGACTTTTAGTAATGCCTTAAGTGTGACAAAAATTTAAATTGAGATCTGGAAAAGTATGGACATTACCATAACCGAATTTGCCATGCTTTTCTAATTAGTAAACAAAATTTTCAATAACTCTTCCCCTCTGCCCCTCTTCAAATACTCCAAATTCTATGTCAACATTTATTCAGAGTTTTAATGATAATTCTCTAAGCACAAGTCGTTCAGAAAACAAGGTTGGGCTTAATACTGTCCATCATATTCATCATTGCCATTGTCATCGTCATCCACAGGGCAATAAAAACCTTTTAACCTCATAGGAATTCCTATTTATTTTTGCTTAATTAGCCGAAAAGTGGCACAACTTTTTCAAAGCATTCCAAAAATTCATTCGAGCGACGACCAACTAACACAGATTGCAGGCAAAAGAACCGCTTCACTCTCACACATGGAATAGAATCCCAAAATAGAAAACCAAACAACTTAATAAAAATGTAATCAATTTACTTTGCTTACCGTCCGTGTACTCTGACAATTAATTTGTTAATGGTAAAAAAAAAAAAAAAAATAGTACGGCTGCCTGGCGTTAACAACGAACAAATTTTCGAGCTACGAAACGCAAAAAACGCTTGAAAACAAACAAAAAGTGCCATAATTTAGTTGTATGTACTTTTGGTCTGTCAGCTTTCAGCTCTTCAAGTTTTTGGTTCAAAGCAGTTAGGGTCAGATGTAACAAAGCATAGCGAAATCAATTAAAATTTTACAATTTTCCCCTGACGGCTATTTAAGCAGAGACAATCTCAGAAAGGAAGTTGACACACTCACCACCAGTGTTGCCAATGTTGGGGGTGGGAAAATGTTAACAAAATGTGATTTACAAAGGAAATTGCCAAAGATGGCGCTAGCACTACTTCAGAAGATTCAACATCACCATCAAGAAAGCCAGGCCTAGTGGGTCACTGGCTGCCCCAGCACTAGGCACCGATGCGCCATCCATCTAAAAGAAAATCAAGATTTTAGAATTACCAATCAGAAATGATGGAACTGACAACCCCCCCAACTGACAACTCCCCAATGACGACCTATGGAATCAGAACACGGATTATGAATATAGAGACATCAACCAGAAATAATGGAACTGACAACCACCCGAACTGATAACTGATAACCACCCGAAATGACAACCACCCGAACTGAAAACCACCGGAACTGACAACCACCCGAACTGACAACCACCCGAACTGATAACTGATAACCACCCGAACTGACAACCACCCATACTGACAACCACCCGAACTGACAACCACCCGAACTGATAACTGATAACCACCCTAACTGATAACCACCCTAACTGATAACCACCCTAACTGATAACCACCCGAACTGATAACTGATAACCACCCGAACTGACAACCACCCATACTGACAACCACCCGAACTGACAACCACCCGAACTGATAACTGATAACCACCCTAACTGATAACCACCCGAACTGACAACCACCCTAACTGATAACCACCCGAACTGATAACCACCCGAACTGATAACTGATAACCACCCTAACTTATAACCACTCGAACTGATAACCACCCGAACTGACAACCACCCGAACTGAGAACTGATAACCACCCTAACTGATAACCACTCGAACTGACAACCTCCCGAACTGACAACCACCCGAACTGATAACTGTTAACCACCCTAACTGATAACCACCCTAACTGATAACCACCCTAACTGATAACCACCCGAACTGACAACCACCCGAACTGACAACCACCCATACTGACAACCACCCGAACTGACAACCACCCGAACTGATAACTGATAACCACTCTAACTGATAACCACCCGAATTGATAACCACTCGAACTGACAACCACCCTAACTGATAACCACTCGAACTGACAACCACCCGAACTGACAACCACCCGAACTGATAACCACTCGAACTGACAACCACCCGAACTGACAACCACCCGAACTGACAACCACTCGAACTGACTACCACCCGAACTGACAACCACCCGAACTGACTACCACCCGAACTGACAACCCTCCCAAAGACGACCCATGGATACAGAACATGGATTTATGATTGGAACATGGAACGTCAAAACTCTCTCAGAGGTATCGAGACTTTATCAACTCCAGAAAGAGATGTCAAACTACAACCTAGACATCCTCGGTTAAAGTGAAGTACGATGGTCGAAATCCGGAACAATGGATATTCAAGGTGGCTACCACTTCATTTTTTCAGGCAATGAAATCCACCGAATACATGGGGTCGGGTTTTTACTGTCGCCGAAAGCAAAGCGAGCTCCTCCATCGTACAAACTGAAAACTCCGCGATGAAGACCTATGGATTCAGAACACGGTTTATGATCACAGAAACATCAACCAGAAATAATGGAACTGACAACCCCCCGAACTGACAACCGCCCGATGACGACCTATGGATTCAGAACACGGTTTATGATTGGAACATGGAACGTCAGAACTCTCTCAGAGGTAACGAGACTTTACCAACTCCAGAAAGACATCCTCGGTTTAAGTGAATTATGATGGTCGAAATCCGGAACTATGAATCTTCAAGGTGGTTACCACTTCATTTTTTCAGGCAATGAAATCCACCGAATAAATGGCGTCGGTCTTTTACTGTCGCCGAAAGCAAAGCGAGCTCCTGTATCGTACCAACTGACAACCCCCCGAGCTGACACCTCTCCGATGACGACCCATGGATTCAGAACACGGTTTATGATTGGAACATGGAACGTCAGAACTCTCTCAGAGGTATCGAGACTTTATGAACTCCAGAAAGAGATGTCAAACTACAACCTAGACATCCTCGGTTTAAGTGAAGTACGATGGTCGAAATCCGGAACTATGGATCTTCAAGGTGGCTACCACTTCAATTTTTCAGGCAATGAAATCCACCGAATAAATGGGGTCGGGTTTTTACTGTCGCCGAAAGCAGAACGAGCTCCTCTATCTTTAAAACTGACAATCCCTCTAACTGACAATTCCCCGATGAAGACCTATGGATTCAGAACACGGTTTATGATTACAGAAACATCAACCAGAAATAATGGAACTGACAACCTTGCGAACTGATAACCCCCCGATGACGACCTATGGATTCAGAACATGATTGGAACATGGAACGTCAGAACTCTCTCAGAGGTAACGAGACTTTACCAACTCCAGAAAGACATCCTCGGTTTAAGTGAAGTACGATGGTCGAAATCCGGAACTATGGATATTCAAGGTGGCTACCACATCATTTTTTCGGGCAAAGAAATCCACCGAATAAATGGGGTCGGGCTTTTACCGTCGCCGAAACAAAGCGAGCTCCTCTATCGTGCAAACTGACAAACCCCGAACTGACAACTCACCCAATCACGACCTATGGATTCAGAACACGGTTTATGATTGGAACATGGAACATCAGAACTCTCTCAGAGGTAACGAGACTTTACCAACTCCAGAAAGAGACATCAAACTACAACCTAGACATCCTCGGTTTAAGTGAAATACAATGGTCGAAATCCGGAACTATGGATCTTCAAGGTGGCTACCACATCATTTTTTTTCACGCAAAGAAATCCACCAAATAAATGGAGTCGGGCTTTTACCGTCGCCGAAACAAAGCGAGCTTCTCTATCTAAAAACTGAAAACTCCCCGATGAAGACCTATGGATTCAGAACACGGTTTATGATTGGAACATGGAACGTCAGAACTCTCTCAGAGGCACCGAGACTTAACCAAGTCCAGAAGATGTCAAACTACAACCTACACATCCTCGGATCATGTGAAGTACGATGGTCGAAATGCGGAACTATGGATATTCAAGGTGGCTACCGCTTCCTTTTTTTAGGCAATGAAATCCGAACTTACAACCCCCCGATGAAGACCTATGGATTCAGAACACGGTTTGTGATTGGAACATGGAACGTCAGAACTCTCTCAGACGCACCGAAATTTAACCAAGTCCTGAAGATGCCAAACTACAACCTCGATATCCTCGGTTTAAGTGAAGTACGATGGTCGAAATCCGGAAATAATGGAACTGACAACCTTGCGAACTGATAACCCCCCGATGACGACCTATGGATTCAGAACACGGTTTATGATTGGAATATGCAACGTCAAAACTCTCTCAGAGGCACCGAGACTTAACCAAGTCCAGAAGATGTCAAACTACAATCTAGACATTCTCGGTTTAAGTGAATTACGATGGTCGAAATCCGGAACTATGAATCTTCAAGGTGGCTACCACTTCATTTTTTCAGGCAATGAAATCCACCGAATAAATGGGGTCGGGCTTTTACCGTCGCCGAAACAAAGCGAGCTCCTCTATCGTACAAACTGACAACCCTCCGAGCTGACACCTCTCCGATGACGACCTATGGATTCAGAACACGGTTTATGATTGGAACATGGAACGTCAGAACTCTCTCAGAGGCACCGAAATTTAACCAAGTCCAGAAGATGTCAAACTGCAACCTAGACATCCTCGGTTTAAGTGAAGTACGATGGTCGAAATCCGGAAATAATGGAACTGATAACCCCCCGATGACGACCTATGGATTCAGAACATGGATTTATGATTGGAACATGGATCGTCAAAACTCTCTCAGAGGTAACGAGACTTTATCAACTCCAGAAAGAGATGTCAAACTACAACCTAGACATCCTCGGTTTAAGTGAAGTACGATGGTCGAAATCCGGAACTATGGATATTCAAGATGATTACCACTTCAATTTTTTCAGGCAATGAAATCCACCGAATACATGGGGTCGGGTTTTTACTGTCGCCGAAAGCAAAGTGAGCTTCTCTATCTTAAAAACTGACAACTTCCCAATGACGACCAATGGATTCAGAACACGGTTTATGATTGGAATATGCAACGTCAAAACTCTCTCAGAGGTAACGAGACTTTATCAACGATGGTCGAAATCCGGAACTATGGATATTCAAGGTGGTTACCACTTCAATTTTTCGGGCAATGAACTCCACCAAATAAATGGAGTCGGGCTTTTACCGTCGCCGAAACAAAGCGAGCTCCTCTATCGTGCAAACTGGCAACCCCCGAACTGACAACCGCTCGATGACGACCTATGGATTCAGAACACGGTTTATGATTGGAACATGGAACGTCAGAACTCTCTCAGAGGTAACGAGACTTTACCAACTCCAGAAAGAGACATCAAACTACAACCTAGACATCCTGGGTTTAAATAAAACACCGGAAACGTCTACACCCTGCTACGGGCAAATTCAGGTGTAACTAAAATCGCAAAAGACGTGAGTGTGAGCGAATTGATGCGATGTACAGGAGTCGGAATGAAGTCCGGAAATTCTACCAAAGATTCAAACATCAAACCGATGGCTTTGGTGCAGGCACATCCTCCTGCAGAGATAAAGAAGGAAATCCGGCAACTGACACATGCTGAGGATGTGGGAAGACCACTTTACCCAACTGCTAGTGTCCGAAGCGTTGGCGACGAAGAGGATATCGCAGAACCGATCAATGAGGATGGCAGAGAATGTTTACCTCCTTGTCAGAATGAGGTCGAAGTGGCAGTGATCCAACTAAAGAACAACAAGGCAGCAGGAGCCGACGGGTTACCCACTGAACTGTTTAAGACCCGAGGCGACACGCTGATGAGGCTGATGATGCATCAGCTTATCTGCGCAATGTGGCTAGAAGAACGCATACCCGATGATTGGAACCTCAGCATACTATGTTCAGTACACAAGAAAGGAGACAAGAGGGAGTGCGTCAACTACAGAGAAAAAGTCTCCTCCCCAACGCATACAAAATACTCTCGAGCGTGCTGAGTGAAAGATTAAAACCTACAGTCAAAGAGATAATTGGGCCCTATCAATGAGGCGGTTAGACCTGGTAAATTCATCCTGGACCAGATATTCACACTGCGCCAGATGCTGGAAAAGACCCGAGGAGGACAAATCAACACCTGCCATCATTTTGATGACTATAAAGCCGCCTTCGATACGTCTTTACGTTCAAAGGTACTTCAAGCCATGTCTGAGTTTGGTATGCCTAAAAAATCCATAAGACTCTGCAAGATGACGCTTGCTGATACTCGTTCCTCAGTTAAAATAGGAAAGTAACTCTCCGAACCATTCAATACCAAACGAGGTTTCAGATAAGGAGACAGCCTATCGTGTGATCTCTTTAATATCCTGCTGGAGAAGATTATACGAGATGCAGATGTGAATGGATATGGCAGACTAATCACAGGAGAACACAGGCTACTTGCCTATGCCGACGACATGGATATCATAGGTCGGTCACCGGAAGTAGTAACTGCAGCCTTTGAAAGAATCGAAAGAGAGTCCGTGAAAAATGGGTCTGGCAGTAAATGGAGCTAAGACGAAATGGATGGTTTCAACTCCCAAAAAGCCTTGCACAACCGAGCAGATAAAGAAAGTTGGAGAAAGTTGGCAACCACAATTTTGAGACAGTCAGGAGGAGGTAGCTCCGCACTGCCGTAACCGTAACGAATGACACCAGTTTTGAGATTAAGCGAAGAACAATACTGGCAAACAGATGCCATTATGGACTAAGTAGCCACCTGTCGTCTGATGAAGATTACACTATACCAGACACTCGTGTTGTTATATGATTCTGAAGCATGGGAATCTGTGAGAGAAGATAAGGCAGTACTTGGAGTACTTGAGAGAAAGATTCTTTGTAAAATATATGGACCAGTTTGCGTTAATGGAGAATATAGGCAACGTATGAACCACGAGCTGTATGACGACGATAGCATAGCCATAGCCGATAGCATAGCCAGGAGACACCTTTAGGTCATGTTGTCAGAATGGATGAAGAAGTTCCAGCAAAGAAGTCTTTCGAAGGCAAACACGGTGGTACACGCAAACCGGGAAGATCAAAAGACCGAAGGAAAAATCAAGTGGTGGGAGACACCTCGAAACTTGGTGTCCGAGATTTTAGAATGAGCGCAGAAGATCGAGGCGCTTGGAACGCTATTCAACGTACGGCTAGTGGAACAAATATTCTGTCATAGCCAATTAAAGTAAACTCAAATCGCGGCCAGGACTGAATATCGCTGGTTGAGCAAGCCGAAAATGCAGCTAATATTGGAGACATGCTGGTCTCTACGTGTCAGTAAAGCAAATGAGCGGCCACAATATAAGGCCAACGGCAATAAAAAAAGATGAGGACGGATGGGAATTTACAACACCCAAACAGAAATTAGAGCGATGGCGCGGTTTCTTCAGCTCCGAAGGACTAGCAAACGAGGACTTCACCTCCGACCTTCTTAATCTCACTGTGCACCCAAACCCATACAGGGATATATTTACGGCCCCACCCACCTGCTAAAAAAATTGGGGCCGTTCTGGTCTCACTCATAAACGGCAAATCAGCCGGCCCTGATAATACACCTGCTGAACTGTTGCGGTATGGGGCATACCCCATAGCTCAAGCGATCATCGCAATAATCGGGAAGGCCTGCAGCCCCCACGGCATTAAAGAAGAGGATCATGGTCACAATACCAAAGAAGGGTGACCTCACCCAGTGTAAGAGCTGGAGGAAGTAGTGATGCAAATGCAAATTTGCCCATGAATATTTCATTAAAGAACAAGGGCAAAACTTCTCACATATCCATGACTGCAGTCCGATTCAAGTTTAAGCTCAATGATAGGGGCCTTCTTTTATAGCCGAGTCCGAACGGCGACACCTCTTTTGAGGAGAAGTTTTTACAGGGCATAGTACCTCACAAATATCGCAAGCATTGGGAAAAATTTGATGATGGTCTCGCCAGGATTCAAATCCAGGCGTTCAGCGTCCTAGACGGACATGCTAACTTTTGCGCTACGGTGGCCTGTCGGTGACGGCAAGTCTTCTTCTGCAGCATATTTCGCCTGTACTTGACAGCAGGTTTTCGGCCAGGACGTTCTTATGCCGACCATATTAACTCCCTGCGCATAGTCATTAAACAGTCTGCAGAACTTAATACACATCCATACGCTTTTTTGTCAATTCCTGGCTAAGGTGTTCGTCCATAGTGGCATGGGGCGGATTAATAGCTGCACCCTCTTTTCAACCTAACCTAACCTATCCCTTACATTCATTGACTTCGAACGTGATTTTGACACAGTTTCGCAAAGTTCAATGTGGAGCACGCTGTTGAATAAGACCATCCCGTTCATTTCAATGGAAAAGGAGCCGACCTTTCGGGATCGACAAAGGAGTAAAGAAGGTTTACATCCGACGCTATTTTTATACCCTCCACCATAGGAGGGTATAAATATGCGTCTAAGACCCCATAAAGTATGTAAATTCTTGATCGTATTTGACTGAAATTTTGCACGTGATGCTTGGAATCACTTCGAACAACAAAGCTAAGTATGGCTCAAATCGGTCCATGTTTTGATATAGCTGCCATATAAACCGATCTGGGATCTTGACTTGTTGAGCCTCTAGAGGGCGCAATTCTCGTCCGATGTGACTGAAATTTTGCACGCGGTGTTTTGGTATCACTTTCAACAACTGCGCTAAGTATGATTCAAATCGGTTTTTAATCTGGTATAGCTGTCATATAAACCGATCTTGGATCTTGACTTCTTGAGCCTCTAGAGGGCCCAATTATCATCCGATTTGGCTGAAATTTTGCACGTAGTGGTTTGGTATCAGTTCCAACAACTGCGTTAAGTATGGTCCACATCGGTCCATGCTTTGATATAGCTGCCATATAAACCGATCTTGGGTCTTGACTTCTTGAGCCTTTAGAAGGCGCAATTTTTATCCGATTTGACTGAAATTTTGCACGTGGTGTTTTGGTATCAGTTCCAACAACTGCGTTAAGTATGGCTCAAATCGGTCCATGTTTTCATATAGCTGCCATATAAACCGATCTCGGGTCTTGAATTCTTGAGCCTCTAGAGGGCGCAATTCTCGTCCGATGTGACTGAAATTTTGCACGAGGTGTTTTGTTATGACTCCCAAAATCTGTGCTAAGTATGGTGCAAAGCGGAACATAACCTGATATAGCTGCCATATAAACCGATCTTGGATCTTGACTTCTTAAGCCTCTAGAGGGCGCAATTTTTATCCGATTTGACTGAAATTTTGTACGTAGTATTTTGGTAGCACTTCCAACAGCTGCGCTAAGTATGGTTCACATCGGTCCATGTTTTGATATAGCTGCCATATAAACCGATCTTGGGTTTTGACTTCTTGAGCCTCTAGAGGGCGCAATTATCATCCGATTTGGCAGACATCTTGTGCAACGCCTTCTCTCATGACCTTCAACATATGTGTCTAATATGGTCTGAATCGATCTATAGCTTGATACAGCTCCCATATAAACCTATATCCCGATTTTGCTTCTTGAGCCCCTACAAGGTACAATTCTTATCCGAATGAACTGAAATAATACACAATGACTTCTACAATGTTCAGCATTCATTTATGGTACGAATCGTACTATAACTTGATATAGCTCCAATAGCATAACAGTTCTAATTCAATATTCTTTGTTTGCCTAGAAAGAGATACCGCCCATAGAACTCAACAAATGCGATCCATGGTGGAGGGTATATATTGGGTGGCCCAAAAAGTAATTGCGGATTTTTCATATAGTTGGCATTGACAAATTTTTTCAACGGCTTGTGACTCTGTAATTGCATTCTTTCTTCTGTCAGTTATCAGCTGTTACTTTTAGCTTGCCTTAGAGAAAAAAAGTGTAAAAAAAGTTTATTTGATTAAAGTTCATTCTAAGTTTTATTAAAAATGCATTTACTTGTTTTAAAAAAATCCGCAATTACTTTTTGGGCAACCCAATAAGATTTGGTCCGGCCGAACTTAGCACGCTCTTAATTGTTTATTTTTTTCACCTGGTGGCAACACTGCTCACCAGCCAAAAATTATACGCTACCCAAATTAATTGAATTAAGTATGTGACAATGTTGTACAACAAACAACCAACT